>NC_133756.1:59322736-59623205 GCF_036562045.2 Rhinolophus sinicus | reverse complement strand
ATGGAGAAAGGATAGCCTTTTCGAGCAGTGGTGCTGGAGCAACTGGATGTGCACAGACAAAAATGAATCTCATTAACCTCATTCCTTATTCAAAAATTAAAATGAATAACAGACAAATATAAAATAGAAAACTCTAAATCTTTTATTTAAGAAAAAAACAAACATAAGAGAAAATCTTCAGGACCTATGGCTACATGAAGAGTTCTTAGACTTGATGACATAAGTTTGTGACCCCACAAATGGGCCTGTGTCACCTAGCTGGGCTCCTGTTCCTGGATAAGTTCCTACCCCATCCTAACTCTGTCTTTGAGAACAGCAAGGCCTACCGTTAATAGCACCTTCTCAAGAAAGGACTAGTTAAAACCAGCTAAGACTAAGATGGCTACCGTAGTGACCTCCAGAAGACCTTAAACTTCATTATAATCTAATCTCCATCTTACACGACACATCTAGGGCGCCAAGATTATTGACAATGACTGGAAGAAACTAATAAAAGGACAGAAGAAAAGGCAGAACTCTGATTCTGAGAACGTTACCGCCTCCTTCCCAGAAAAACCAGGAATGTTCCTCCTGTCATCTACCTAGACTCAACCCCACTCAACATCAAGAGCTGCTCAATCCTGAGTAGACCAGAAGCAGATTGGAGAGCTAGGCTCCCGCTTCTCCATTCTCTGGCTAGTGAATAAAGTTTGTGCTGTGAACGCTCACTTTCTGTCTTCTGTAATTGGCTTCGCAACACCTAATGGGAAAAGAACCCCGCTTGGGGTCCTTGAAAAGGGGACTTTCACCCCTTAGGTAGCAGCATGACCCATAAAAGGAAAAATTGAGACACTGGATCTTATTGAAGTTAAAAACTTCTCCTTGGGGGTGGCCGGTTAGCTCAGTTGGTTAGAGCACGATGCTAGTGACACTAGAGTTTCCAGTTGGATCCCCACATGGGCCAGTGTGAGCTGTGCCCTCCACAACAAGACTGAAACAACTACTTGATATGGAGCTGATGGGTCCAGGAAAAACACACTTAAAATAAATAAATAAAAGTAATTAATTAAGTAAGTAAATGAATAGATGGGATAAATTTTTAAAATAAATAAAAACTTCTCCTCTGTGGAAGATGCTCATAAGAGAATAAAAAGACAAACTACAGAGTGAGAGAAAATATTTACAAATCATATACCCAACAAAAGAGTTATTTCTAGAAAATACAAAGAGCTTTCAAAATTAATGGTAAAAATCAAACAATGCAATTTTAAAATGGATAAAATCATAAAGGGGTATTTCACCCAAGAGGTTATACAAGTGGTAAATAAGCCCATGAAAAGATATTCAACATCATCAGTGATCAAGGAACTGCAAATTAAAACCATGAAATATTACTACATGCCCATTAGAATGACTAATGAAAAAAACAGTGACACCACCAAATGCTGGCAAGGATGGGGAGAAACTGGACTACTTATACGTTGCTAGTGGGTATATAAAGTTTTTCCACTCTGGAAAATAATTTGGCAGCTTCTTATAAAACTAAACGCACACTTAGCATATGACACAGCAATTCCACATGTGATCATTTTTCCCAGAGAAAGGAAAACTGAGATTCGCACAGAAACCTGTACATGAATATTTATAGCAGCTTGATTCATAACAGCCCCAAATTGGAAATTGCCCAAATATCTTTCAATGGATGAATGGTTAAACAAGCCATGGTACATCTGTACTACAGAATACTCCACAAGTTGATACATGCAACAACTTAGATGAATTTCAAGGAAATTATGCTGAGAGTAAAAAGCTTATCTCAAAATATGACACATCATACCATCACATTTACTTAATGTGGGAGAGGAACAAACTTTCCTCCGCCCTCAAAGTTCTTCTGGGTGGCTTAATAACCAATAGACATGAGACAGATTAGCAAGAGAAAATAACCAAATTTAATACATACATATGTATGGAAACCCCGCATACATGAGAGAGTCAGGGACAGAAAGGCAACATGGCTATACAAGACATCCTGAACTAGGGATGAGGGAAGGTACCTTGGGGGCTTCAAAAGGTCAATGCAAGATGATAAGAAGATCAGGACTTCAGTACACAGAAGTTTGCCCTGTCCTATAGATAGATCAAAAGAAGTTATCTTTGATCATCTATTATGGGCAAGGCCTCTAATTCAAATTCTTCAAGGTAGTTAAGGCGGGTAGGTATAAGTTTCTCTTGAGCCTACGACTAAAGTTGCTCAAACAATCTGCATACCACAGAGACACATCTTGGGGTGACTCGGTCTGGACCCCCACAATAACATTCTCGAAATACCAAATTACAGGGATGGAAAACAGATGAGTTGTTGCCAGGGGTTAGAGATGGGAGAATAGAATGAGGGAGCCTTTTGGTGATGGCACAGACCTGTATGTTGATTAGGATGGTGGCTACATAAATCTACACCGGTGGTAAAATTGCATAGAAATACACACAAACACGCGTACATGAGCATATGTAAAACTGGTGACATCTCAATCAGCTCTGTGGACTATACCAATGTCATTTTCCTGGAATTGATATCGTACCACAGTGTGTGATATTATCATTGGGGAAACTGGGTGAAAGGTACATGGAGCCTCCCTGTGCATTTTGTTTTTCTTTTTGCAATTTCCTGTGGGTTTATAATTATTTCCAAGTAAAGCTTTGAAGCAAAAAACAAAATAAAATACTGATGCTTGGGCCCTGTTCCAGACCAATTAGATGAAAATCTCCTGGGATGAGCTAGGACATCAGTATTTTTTAAACCCTCTCCAGATGATTCTATCATGTGCATTCAGGGTTGAACCACTGTTTTAAGCAAGCATAGATTTCCAAAAACATATAAATTAAGAAGATGATAACTTGCATTATAAAAAGAACCTTTGTTCTAGAATACAAAATTAACCACAAGCAGTCCTTCAAATAGTGAGCCCTGTAACTCACTCAAGAAATCTCAGGTACACATTAACTTTTAGGAGCACATATATCTATTGCTCATGCTAAAGCACATGACCAGTGCTGTGGAGGTATTGCTATAAAGGAAAATGAGTGGTTTTTAAATAGATGTATGTCTGCCAGTAAGTGCTGTCCTTAGTGGTCATCTTTGTAAATATTACCATTTGATAGCAGTGCTCAAAACAGTATTAGAACTTGTGTGTTAGAAAGCCCCCGATCCATCCCTACCATTCGAAGAGTCTGGAACAAGAGTGCCAACTGAGACCATATGTCTACATAATTAAAAGTTACAAATCAAACTAACAGTTAAATAAAATGTGTTCCATCTTTCTCACTTGACAAATATGACTTCATGATAAAAGAAAAATAAAAAATGACGTGTAAAGCCATGGTTTTTATATGATGGAAATTCAGCAAAACATCAAAGGCAACTGAGTTGAATTACTATTGCAGATGTTTGGATATTTTGTGGATGGGTTGGCCAACTTGGATGTGTAAAAAAAAATTAAGATGTATAATTTGTAAATTATTTATTTCAGAAAATTTCTTTTTCTTTCCTACCTATCAGTAAAAACCACTGGTTATGCTGTACTAATTAAGATTGCCACATAATTTGTGTTCTATTGATGGTAATGATTTAAAAAAATAAAAAATGAAATGCATTTGTAATCCAAGTATATATAATTCAAATACATTTTCATAAAAATGTAAGAGATAAAAATCAAAATATTAAAATCATCTACATATATAATTTCCCAAAAAAGTCATTTTTCTTCCAAACTTTTAAAATCACCTATTAAAATAGGTGGCAGATTACAAATTATAATTAGTGAATATTAAAATTTATATCAAATTCAAGTTGAAATTTTGGGGAGTTTTCTGAGATTTTTATTTACACATTACTAAATATTTATAAAAATAGCTACTCACAATTTTAGTCTTCAATGTTCATCTAGTACCTAATGTAAAGAATTATAATCATACTTCAAACATGTTCCTTCAAGACCTACATATCTATTTTAAAATAATACCAATTGCTTAATGTTGCAAAATCTTTTTCAGCTATGATGTGCAATTCTTACAAACTACCTCCGCAGTCACAAATTGTAACATGCAGATAAGGGTGAAAACAGATACCGGGAAATGATTCTTCCTTAATAAGTAAGAATCTTTGGATTCAGCTAAGAAAATATATTACACTAATTTATTAATTTATCTTTTCCCTTACCTAATCACACCTACTGCGCAAAACCACCCAGCTCTCCAAAGCAGTGTGGGCAGGTAGGACCTCACAACATTCAGACATTTGCCTTCTGTGTCGGGGATCACTCAGGAACTGTGGAGATGTAGCTCCCTGGGGCCTGAACAGGGTTCATCACGAGGGCAGATGTTTTAAGGATACAAGTTGTACTGTACCGGTGCTGAACACTAGACCCTGAGTGACAGAGGTTCTAAGCGTTCTTTATTTTTAAGTGCGTTTGTGATATCTGCAGGGGAGCCTCTAAATCACAGGCCAAGTATCAGGACTTAACTCACCCAGGATTAAAGGCAGTCTGGCACATGTTCCATACTGCGTGTCATTTTATTATTTATATATCAATTGTGAATCTGACCCATTTGATTACCAACTTTATTTACCATACTGGGCTCAAAATAGCTTTCATTCTGAAAATTATGCCTGCCTACCAACAATGGTCTTTCGCCACTGAAATATCGCCAAAAACTATCCTGGACTCCAACGGAGAATTCAAAACCATGTGAACAGCGGCAGCTTCTCTGGAATATTGGTGTAGATTCTCAAGGTACAGCATTACAAAATAACAATACTGATTTGTTTGTTACATATCCTGTCATTTTAAAATCCTGTCTTGAAAGCTCATGAGTACCTGGTTACAGCTCTGCAAACATTAGCTGAGGCTCAGGAAGCTTTCGAGGAGATAGGGAGGTTTGAAGGTTATCACAAACTGGGGCTTGATAAGAAAGAAAAGAGAAGACAGTGGAGCTCTGGGAAATGTAACTCACAGAAGCTAAGCCCATGAAAAGTGAGGCAGTTCAGAAGCAGAGGAGGGGGCTTGTATTGTGACGATGGTTGTGGTGAACTTGGAATGACATGTTGAGAGATGGATGAGCAGATCAGACTGACGGACCAGAACCTGAAGTGTTCAAGCGTGCTGAAGAACAGTCCTCTCGAAGGAAGGCAAACATGAGGGAGAGATGAAGAGTCTTATTATTAAATCCAAGTTGGCAGAGACTAGCACTGAGCTTGCTAAGAGATTGACAACCACACTGGAAAAGGCAATTGATGATTTGGAAAGCTAAATTGACATGTACCAAACAAAGGCATCTCTAAACAGAGAATGCTGGGTCAGACTTTGCTGGACCTTCTTGGGGTGTGAAGCACCCTCATTCCAGCATGTGGCTGCTCCCTCCAGACCTCACCTGAGCCTACCTGCCCAGAACTGACCTTTAAACTGAGGGCTGACCTTTACCTGGAAGGCGGTTTTCTTCTGCATCCTCCCCCTCTTCCCACACTGCCTACGCCACTCTTCCCAGAGATCCCAGCCAGGGCCTGGGCCAAACACCTTTGGGAACAACATTTAAAGAAATATGAGTGGCAGAATAGTGTCTTTAAAAACATGTGATGTATACATTTTGCTATTACCTTTATTGACGTTGTTTGTAAAACATTCCAGATTATTCTACAGCTCTTAAACTGTATCTAAGTATATTCTCCATTTAAGAAGATAACTTTTCAGCCTAATGCATGTTTATCCCTTTCTCCTTATCAGAGCCAAACATAGAAACTTTATTGTTCCATAACCAGGACCATCCAAACAAGAAAGATGATTGTGGGAGGAGTTTGCACAACTCCAGAAATAAAATCCCCAAGCTTAAGGCATCCAAGGGCAGGCTTCTAAGTTGTTAGTGACCAAACAAAGCAACGTGAGGAGACTGCTATATAACAACCGAATCTTTATCTCATGCTTTCTCTAATCATCCCCCAACAGAACCACTCACACATCATGTGCTCCACATGTTATGTTGTCTACTTCCTCCCATATCTTCTTTGAAAAAACAATTTTTTGCCCCTGATTTAGTCAAGCAAAACGTATCAATTGTTCCTAAATCAAAAGTTCCCTGAGTTTCTTCTACAGGGAAATGGCATTTCAAGACTATAATCAGGCACTGAGGATGCTTATTGCTACTAGGTTGATCATTATTTCTAGGTATCTTCGCGGCCCAAACCAGGGTAGTTTGTTTTGTTTTTATTCTTTTGAAATAAAATATCTCACAGGTTCATACTGATACTTCCTATTCAAATTCAGGACTATAAGGCATTTACTCAACATTTTCCATGTTATATCTGTGAGTGAGTCTTCTCTCTTCCACACTGAGAATTTTGGTTCTTAAGGTCACAAAGGATAAGGTTAGAATATCCATAATCACCCATTTGTTTATCCCATGTTACACACATGATGATCTCAGAGTAACAATCTTATTATTCTTTATAGTTGCACTATCCCTACACTCTCTGCGTGTATACTCATTGCATTCCCTACTGTCTCCATTTGACCCCTGATTTTATTATTCTACATGATTCTACAAGTAACTACTTGTTCAATGTTCCTCATCAATTCTAAGATCAACATCTCCCTAGTCACCTTGGTTCTTTGAAGATTGTTTTCCAGTAGATTCCTTAGGAAGGACTCATGAAAATAATATTCTCCGAATTTTACAGGTTGAAAACAGATTATTTGTGCCCTTCATACTTGAAAGTCAGTTTTCCTGTACATAACATCCTTGGCTCTCATGTTCTCTCCTTGAGTACTTAAAATATTACTCCATTTTCTCCTGGCATAAAGTATTGTTGAAAAATCTGACGACAATCTAAATTTATGCCCCTCATAAATAACATGATCTTTCTGGCTAGATGCCCAAAGGATTTTTTTTTCTATAAAGTCTAGTAATTTTACTAAAATATGTCTTTGTGTTGGCCATTCTGGGTCAATATTATCAAGTACATAATATGCTCTTTTCAATATAGAATTGAATTTTCAATAGAATTGAAAAAAATGTTTTTTATTTCAAAAATTTTCTGGAATTAGAATTTATAATATTTGTTCTGTTCCTTAGTTGGTATTTTCCTTCAAAAATTCCTAGTATCTGTATTTTGTAACTTCTTTGCCTCTGTTCAATACTTGTCAGTTTCTCTCAAATCCTTTTATATATTTCTTCATTTATTTTTGATTTTTAAAATTTTCCTTTACATCGTCCTTATTTTTTCACCTATTTCTCTTAAGGCATTTGCTCTTTTGTTCCTTCTAGTTTCGTTTTGAGAAGTTATTTATTCTTTTTTTTTTAATTAAATTTATTGGGGTGACTTTACTTAGTTCTGTCAACACATTCTGAGTCTTTCTGATTCTGATTTATGTTTTTCTTTCACTTCTTGTATCATTTTATTATCTTTTAGCTCATTTTGAAGTGGAAGATTACAATTTTGATGTGCCCCGTGGATATGTCTTTCTGCTGGGCTTTCATTATCTCTAGAGATATTATTTTTCTCTTTATTATCTTTTTTCTTATAATAACGTTGTGTAGGATTTGAGAGCTATAAATTTCTCCTGGTTATTTTATGTGAAACTGATTTCATAAACTTTTAGAAAAAGGCGTGAGTCAGGGTAGCTTTCCTAACTTCATAGAACTCCCACTTCTGTTGCTTGTGAGCAACAGAATGTAATTAATGTAGTGTTAAAAAATAAAGTGGCTTGCTTTCTGAGATTTCTTGGGTGTGTCTTCCCTGACATTTATCTGGATTTTCTCTTTATTTTCTCTCTCTTGTCCCTGTCCACCACTAGCATGTTTTCTTCAATGTGGAGTGTCATCTTGTTAGGAAGTCCTGGTGAGCCAGTTTTGAGAGTCCATGCATTTCCAGCCTCTTCAGACCTTACCACGGGCCCCTTGTTCTCATTTGCTATTGGATTGTGTAAAATCTCTCCTGCCTTCAGCTACTGCCTATTTTGGTATTCTCTGCTCTCAGGGCCCTCAGATGTCCCAGCATTTCCTACTGCTTTCTCTTACACAGATGTTGATACCATGCAGACCCTGTGTTTTGGTATTGGTGTTGATGTTTTGACTTCACCCACTCATATTTTGGAATTTGTGAAGATATATTGTCATTTAGTTTTATTGTAAATGCTGTCCATAGGGTTTGGGTTTTGCTATCTCATTTCTCTGTGTTTTTTTTTAATAAACTTCTTTATTTCAGAATGATTTAATATTTACAGAAAAGTTGTAAAGGCAGTACAGAAAATTTCAGTATACCACTCACCCAGTTTCCCTCATTGTTAATATCTGATATTACCATGATACATTTGTCAAAACTAAGAAACTGACCGTGGTATATTATGATTGACTAAACTCCAGACTTTATTTGGATTTCATCATTTTTCCATTAGTGTTATCTTTCTGATCCAAGATCCAAATTAATTTAGTCTCCTCTGATCTGTCATAGTTTCAAGTCTTTCTTTAGTGGTCATGACTTTGAGACTCTTGAGGAGAACCGGCCAGATATCATATAGAATGCTCCCCAATCTGAGTTTGCCTGAGATTTTTCACATTATTGTACTGGGCTTATGGGTTTTTAGAGAGAATACCACAGAGATGAAGAGCCCTTCTCATTATACCATATCAGGAGGTACATGATATCCATATGACATCAGTTGGTTAAGTAAGGTGGTTCAGGTTTCTCCAGTGTATGTTTCTATTTTTCCCTGTGTATATTCTTTACAAGTGAGTCACTAATTCCAGCCCACTATAAAGGGAGGGATGGCAGGAATTAAGTTCCATCTCTTGATGAGGTAGGACGGAGGTGGAGTACCTATGTATATTATTTGGATTTTTTTTTTTTACTTATTTATTAAAACATTTATTTGTATCATTATGGACTCATATATTTATTTTATACTTTGGGTTATAATCCAGTGCTGTTTTATTTTTTATGTTACTCAAATTTTTGCAGCCCTGACTATTGGGAGCTCTTTGAGGTTGGCTCTCTTTTTTTTTTTATGTGGGGATTCAGAGAGATTTAAACACTTTGCCACTACTGCCATCTCCCCTTCTTGCATTTTTTCCATTTTTTTTTTGTAAACATTATTTCACATAGTTATGGTCATAAACATATTCACAAAATTCTATATTCTTATTTGTTATTTAAGTTCGTTCTGTCTCTGCTCTACACACAGCATTTCACTTGTGGGAACTATACTTTGCAAGCTACAGATATGCCCCATTATTTCCTGAGAATTAATTTTTCTGGTTTTCTAAAGGGGGGAAATGAAGAAATATATATATATAAATTGATCCAAATTGCCCAGGATATTTACACCGAAAACTACAAAACATATTAAAAACAGAGAAAATTAAAGAAGACCTAAATAAATGGAGAGATTATACCACATTCATGGACTGAAAGACTCAATATTATTAATATGGCAATTCTTCCCAAATTGGTCTACAGATTCAACAAAATTCCCATCTAAATTCTAGGCCTTTTTTAATCAAAATTTATAAGGTTTAAAAAAAGACTTATATGGAAGCACACAGGATCTAAAATAATGAAAGCAATTTGCAAAGACAACAAAGTTGAACATACAGAGGAAGCAGTATCTCAAGTGGCCTTGTCAAGCTGGAGCCCATGCTGTTGGGTGCATGTGTAGCTTCCATCTCTGCTATGATGGCCACTCTATCCACAAGCCCAGTTCTACGATGGCCAGTGACAGAGACCTATTAATGTCAACTGGCCTGAATCATTCTGCCTACTTGGTGGTTTGATGTGTCTCCCATGGTTCATACTTTCTGATGGGTATTAACATGTGATACAAAAATCTTCACATTTTCATATGGCCATCCATATGCCTCTAACCCAGACCTCCTTGTCTCTGATCTTCCAGTCCTTTCCCTTCCAAGCTCCTGACCATCTGGCCAGGCCATTGACGTGGCCCAGGAATCTGTGACTTGTCATGTAGAGCCACTTCTCCTTCCACACAAAGTAGATGACAAGCTTTGCCCATTTGAGATCTCCTCCACCTACTATCTTTCAAGTCCATCCTGAGTATGGCTATAATGCAGCTGCTATCCATTCTCAGGCTGTAGCCACATACTGAGCCAATCACCCACAAACCATCTTGGGCTTTTCCCTTCTTCTGGCTGTATGGGACCTACCATATAGGTAGAGCACTAGTGAAATTGCAGTGGGTGACACGAAGGTTGAGACTACCTGTTTATGAGCTGACTCATTACGTCTGGTCCTGATCGGGCTCTATCTCAGATGCACAATTTCAGTCTTATGATGGACTACAGCTGGGTCTGTCTGACTTTATGATTTTGTATTCTTACAAACATATTCTAATTGACAGTGCTAGTCATGAAGTTACCTGGTGCCCCACGTACAAGCTTTCCATCTCTACCTGGACCCAATCATATGCTATGAGCTATTTTTCAAAAGGCATATAATTTTTGTGGTAATGGCACAGCCTTGCTTCAGAACTCCAGAGGACTGCTTTGTGATTCTCCCACCCACGACTTGATATAAAATCCACACTGCAACTTTTTCAATCACTGATACCTCAACGCCACAAGATCTGCTAGTTGCATGACCCAGTTGAGCCTTTTCCCGCACCATGACCTACTCAAAACGGGCAATCTGTCAGGCCTCCTGGTGGTGAGTTGTAGCCATATTCCCAAGTGTAGGATATATTCCCTCTAAACCTCATCGAGGCCCACTGGGCACTGTGCTCCCTTCTTTGTGATAGGGGATGCAAGATGCAGCAAGCAGTCTTTACTGCAGAGGGTATGTACCAACACACCCCTGTCCACTGGACCCCTGAACACCGTCCTGAACAGAAGGTCCCTGAATCTTTGTAGGGTTTATTTTTCATCCTCTGGAGCACATGTACCTCACCAAGGCCTCCAATTTTCTCAGTGCCTCTTACTCATCCTACCTGACCAGCAGGGTATGACTGACAGAATGGACCAGTGTGTATAGCACTATTTCAAACATTAAAAAACTGGAAATGACTAAATGTCCATCAATATCCATGATTGAATAAATCACTGTATAATATCTCATAAATGAACATGCAGCCATGAAAAGGAAACAGGTCTATAAACATACAAAAGTCTCTATGATATGGTAGAATTACATAAGTAATTATACAAATTACAGAGTACTAGGTGTAGTATGATCCAGTTTATGTAAAAAGAATAAATATGTTTGTGTATGGACAGAAAAGATGTGAAAGGATGCGCAGTAAACTGTTGTGTCAGGGGATTTCCCTAGGGTTGAAAATAAAATATGGGAATGAGAATTGGGGAAGGGAGCTTTCAGTTTTAATTTCTCCAAGACTGTCAGGAAATTCTATGTTGCTCAATAATGCTTTGGACGCAATGGCATGATTTTGAAGACATGTAGAGATACCATGTTTTTAGCTCAGATGTCACATGTCTGAAATACGAAGCCCATGAATTACGGGGGAAATGCACATCCTGGTACATATACTTTTCCATATGACAATATGGTCTTCAAGTTTATCACTTTTGAACACTATGTATCCACTTACTTAAGCTTTCCCTTCCTCTTAAACAATTTTCCTGAAATTTTCCCTGGTCTCCATATAATTATATTTGAACACGCAAGTTTAAAAAACTCTTTGGGACTGTTTCCTTAGATAAATCCCTACTGGGTCAAAATATATAATCCTCTCTGCAATTCATGTTACCTGTTGACTGGTTATCCTCCAGAATGACTGTCACTTCCAAGTGACACTGCCAAAAACAATCACCATATTCTCAACTTCCTGGAGATTTATTCATTTAGTTTGAGTTGTATTTATTCCTCTGTATACATCACATCAAAGGATAGAGAAGCCTGCCTGCATTATTTAAAAGGGGGCAAGCCCACTTTCTGTCAGTGCCCTAGCCAAGACCTCACTGTCCAGAGTTTCTCTACCATGTGAGAACAAGAGTCACTAAACTTCCCTGAAATAATAGTGTCATTCTCCAACAGGTGACCTGAATAGATAAAACATAATCAAAAAAAAATATTTAATGGTAATATAGGTTTAAGAAACATGGGGTTAAATCAAGCTTTAAGATTTTCCTTTTTACCAGATATTGCAATGCTTTTAATATGCTAAGTTACATTGTGAATCTCCAATAAAGGAATAAAATATTCACCCTTTCCAAAACTTATTTGACCACGAACCTTTTTTTTCTTTCATGAACATATCTCCTGATTAATGTTCTGTGTGACTCACTTTAGGAAACATTACTCAATATGATGGAAACAACACATGTGCTTTTTTTTTTTTTTTTTTTTTTTTTTACATAAAAGCTTTTCATTTTACTCTGCCACAGTAAATTGCAATTACCACGGATTGTGAAATTTGTGATATTCCTCTTTTCAGTTGTTTCATCACTGTTCCAGTTGTAGTACTAGCTTCCACATCTCTACTCTACTCTGCATCAGTAGTATGCTTTCATTTTAAATTTTAAATTTTTCCATACTTACAGATTTGCCCCTTAAGATTTTCAATCCTTAATACAAGATATAAGACTTATTCACCAATAACTAAAGGCTAGACTACTGAAAAAAGGTTTAAAGATATAATTAAAATAATAACTTTTAAATGTATTTACCAATTATGATTCACATCCGTATCACTATAACTTGTGCTCTCTACATGAAATATTTAAATAAACACACTACAGAGTTACACTGGTACATGAAAATATAATTCAAACTGAGTCAATCCATTGATGAATTAGATAGGTGATATATTTATATGTAATACTAGATCTCTCTTTCTCTCTCTCTCTCTCTCTCTCTCTCTCTCTCTCACACACACACACACACACACACACACACACACACACACAAAACACATGCACTACAATACAATTGTATCTTATGTGATACAGTGGTTAAAGTGAAATAGAGTTCTACCCAAATGGTAGAGTTGTATTTAATGAGAAAGTATTTTACACTGCTTCAGTTTTCTAAGTTAAAATAAAAATTAAATAAAATGTGAAATACAGTTCCTCAGTTACACGAGCCATATTTCAGGTGTTCATTAGCCACATCTAACTAGCAGCGCCCACACTGGGTGGTAGTTCAAGGGAAATGCAGGGACATAGAGGAGCTTATCAAGAAATGAGAGAGACTGACACACACTGTACACTGAGGGGATGCTGATGATGTGGATGGAGAGTGAGTACCACACAGTGATGAACAGTGTCCCCAAGGAGATATGAGGACATATGATGCACAGGGACCAGGCTTGGAAAGGAGGAGGGACATCTTACTCCAGCCCTAAAGCTGCCACCATGTCCTTCTACTCCATCTGTATCTCTGTCCACCTCCATCTCTAAAAAAAGTACATAAGATTAAAGTCTCCAAAGATGATTATGAAGGAAGGAGAGGCAGTATGACATATTTTAAAAGAGCATAACCTGTAGCATCAGATAGAACTGGGTTCAAATCCTGTTTCTAACATATACTAAGTGACTTTTGTCAAGTTATTTGAACTTCTGAGCCTATTTCCTTGTAATTGAAATGGGGAAGAAACTCCTTACCTTAAAGAATGGTATGAGAATTAAATAAGACAGTTTACAAACATAAATGCTCAGCACAGTAACAGCCTCATTAGAAGCACTCAGTCTCTCATATCAGATAGTAAGAACACTCCACACCTATTTCGCAAATTTGCCTGAAACTATGTCTGAACACTGAGAACCTCAAGCCAGAATATGATAATGGAACTCAACATAACTGTCAAACAACAGAATACTAATGGTGGACTGAGGGCATCATGGGAGATTTAGACATTTTCTAAAGCGCTGTCCCTTAAGCACCATCCTTTTAGATAAGGCTTTCTGCAGCTAAATCTCCTGCCCTCACATCACTATACTATGAGACAGAGGGAGCATAAGTTATAAGTAAAGATGGTCAGATATCCTAGTCTGGTATCATATGTTTGGCCTTTCTTCCCTGTCTCCCTGAAAATCTAAACTCGGTATGACAGTTCACAAAGTATTTGAGAGGTTCCCACAGTTTTGTGGGTGGGACACCTTTCCTAGACTCTTGAAAAAGGCAATCTTTAGTTTTCTGGTAGCCAAATCAGCTCAGAATAAGCCCAGGCAATGCCCAGCGGTGAGGGACCCTGCTCTGGGGAAAATACCCAGCCTCCCTCTCTGCCTCCCCAGAGCCCCATTAGTAAGCTCTAGGGGTGCTGAGGAATAGAGAAGTTTTTGCCCCTCCAAAGCTCCCACTTCTCCCCCAGTCACCTTCCCTACCTCCACTAACTAATTAGAAGTTCTAGTCACTCTATATGTCATTTTTGTGGAGTAATTTCCCCAGCAGTAAATCAAAGCACTGCTATAAGAGTGGGTGTGCAGAATGATTCGATGACTTATAAAAATGATCAGTCTTCATAAAGCTCGTGTGCAGGTGTTTTATTATGAGGCATTTCAAGCAGACAATAAAGGAGGGAGAACAAAATAACAGGCCCTTAGTCACCACCATCCAGATAGTTCTCATTTCCCCCATCTTTACTTCAGATATTTATAAAGAAATAAAAAAATCACAGATGTAGTTGAAATCTTCTTTATACCTCTTCTTGAAGTTGCAATTATTATTATTTTTTTAACTTTAACCTTAAATACTAGGTTTTGAGCACGTTACTCATAAATCTGAAAACAGCATTCAAAGGCAAAGTGAAGTTTTTCCTCTTGGGTTGCTATGGGCTTTAATTTAGCTAATCTTAAGGCATGTTTTTCTTCTTGTTTATAATGCCTTTTTTTTCATTTTTCAAAGAATCTCAAAAACAGAATTAGAATTCATTGTGCTATTCGGTTGTGAACAAAAAACAGATCTAAATTTACTTTGAAATTCCTACCTGCTTTCAATCTATTAAAGTTTAAAATGCTCAAAGACATCATACATAAGAAGATCTTGTGTATTTTCACAAGGTGAGATATTTGATTTTATGTTGTATTTCCCCACAGAGCAGCCACGTAGCATTGCAAAAATCCCAACAAAAATAACTGAGTGCGGCTCTTGCCCAATGGAGTCTCTTGCTATTCAGTGGTCTTTTTTTCATTTCCAAAAAATCTAAATGTTTAGTTATGTAACAATTCATCCAAATTTACAGAACTCAGGGTGAGAGCCCAGCAAATGTAATAACTACGTATTTTCAGTTATTAGCTAAATTTCAGTCAGCGTCTAAGTTTTTACATCTTAGGAGACTGCGCTGTTCAGAAGTTTAGTAGTTTTTTGTTATTTCCCCAAAACCCAATTGGAAAAAATCCAAATTTCCTCATCTTCCCCTTAAATTTATTCAGATTACTCTTTCAGAGAGCGTTGCATGCTCATTCTCAAAGAACGCAATCTGTATACGCATGTGCTCTCTTTCCCCACCTACAGGTCAAAGAGTACAACAGCATAATCTTTCCAAAATACTTTCTTTGCAGGGTTCGTAAACCTTCTCAACTGTACAAAATTATCGTATTTTCCTCCAACACAGGAATTTCTGTAACACCTTCTACTTCCTTTAATTTGATACTACATTCTGTCTTGTACTACAGTTATTTGTGAACAAATCCTGTATCTCCTTTCAGACACTGGATATCTTAAGGGGTAGGTTTCTGTCTTACCCGTTCTTTTTACCCTCCATAGCATCTAACTCAGTGCTTTGCAGAGAGAAAAATGAATGAACGAACAAACGACAAAATAGACAAAAATATAAATTTGGACATATATTCTCATTTATCCCCATTTGGTGTTGGTTATATAAGATGACAACCATAAGAAGACGCTCCCTGGCAGTGTGTACAGTATAACCATGCTGCTGTATGGAAAGAATGTGACCGTGGGGATAAAATTCTTGCCTTTTTTTTTTATCCTAGCTCTGCCACTAGCCAGTTAGGAAGTCATTGGTTAAGTGACAATTTATCCTAGCCTTGCTTTCCCTTTCTCTAAAATAAAGATAATAATAGCTATCTTGTGAAATGTGTGACTATTAACATAGCATAAGAGAAAGTGCTTGCTCTCATAACAAATAAATAATAACCATCATGACTGCTCCTGGAGAAGGCGCTTACTCATAGAAAGACGGAGGATCCAGGCTCCGTTCCTGGCTGTGCCACAGGTTGACGAGCTGTACAGCCTCAAGCAAGTCATTCTCCCTCTCTGCAACTTTTCTCATTGATGAAATTGAAACATTATATGTATATTCTTTGAGGCCTCTCCCAGCTCTGTGATTTAGAAAATAAATGTTTACCATTTCAATTCATTATCATAGTATGTCTGAGTTGAGGAACTCCACAATTTCTCTTTAAAAAAAAAAAAAATAGCAACAGAGTTGCCAGATTGATAATAACTACTACTTATAAGTTTGTTTCCCCCGTAAGAAAATAAGAATCCAACTTAAAAAAAACAACCTATGCATCTTTCAGAAAAGAGTACGTAACTGCTTTTATATATGACATCTCCCACTGAGCATATATTTGCTTCAACATATTTTTGCTGCATGAATGAATAATGTTTTAGTGGGTATTTGCCAAAAGTTCAAGAATAATAATTCCTATTTGCTACTAGGTTTGATTCTTTATAGACAGGCAGCTTAGTTTTTTTTCTCCCCAAATTGGCGTTGAGTCACTGATATGATTCATAACTTTAAAAAAACAGGTTGAACCTGAAATTGCAGGAAATGAGCTAAGGAGCACACTACAAGTGAAAGGTAGATACCCCCCCAGAAAAAAAGGCAGTTCTTCTTTTCATTTTCAAGTTTCAATATGAACTGAGGAAATGTCAACTAATAGCTTTATTCTCATCTTTGATTACATTGGTTAAAATAGTAAAATCAAATGCAAAGTACAGAGCAGTTAAATCTCCAAGATCCAAATAGTGCACTTTTCAGGTATGGCCAGCTTCCCACTCCACCTCCAGATGAGTCACTCCATAGAAGGTCAGAGAGGAAGATGAACTGACATTTGTGGGCTAAAGGCACAACTGGCTTTCAGGAGATCCAGGTCAGGCCTTGACCCACAACAAAATTGTGATGCCTGACAAAGAGACACTGATGACAAGAGCTAAGAGATGCCTATCAGAGAGAGAGGTGAAGATGACCTAGCACCACCAGCCTTGCTCGTATCCTTTAAAAGATGAGAGATGGCAAAGGAACAAGATGCATGGGCGTCACTGAGAAGGAGGTCTATAGAAAGTCTGCCATGTTTGAAGATGGACCCTAAAAGATAAATGGCTAGTTTCAGTTTCCTGCTTTCAATATCCTTTCTGCAACCCAAATTTCCAGTAATATCCAGAAGACACTTTGCCTTCTCCTGGGCTATTTTCCCATGGTGAATGGTATATCCTGGTATTTGTCCAGAAACCCATAAAAGCAATTATTCTAGGAAGTAAACAAGACACTCTGGGAGAGTATAACACTGTTAAATAGGCATCAGGTGATTTCAGCCCTTAGTCAAGTGCAAGGAAGTTACCTAGTACCCACCCTATGACGTGGGCAAGAAAGGCTCCTGCTTTGGACCCATACTTCAGAGAGCTCACTCTTGCTCTTCTCTGGCCATGCCCTCCTTTTATGGCCAAAGGGACACACCAACCTGGAGCTTATTACCTCTCTTCCAAATGACATTCCAGGTACCAAAAACTCTGGAGTTCCTTTCCTAAATGACCCTGAACTCTCTTCCAGGGCCTGCACTGGTCTCTTCTCTGGGTCTGGACCAGTGGTGAACAGAACAGCCAGGATACCCACTCCGAGCCCTGTGGGTGGCCATGGACAGCTGTTGAGGAGGTGGTGAAAGGTGGACGGAGCTTATATGTGTCCACATACAAGGTGTCCACACGTACCATGTAGCACAAGACCACCACAGTACAGTATGAAGCTTGTAGTGAAAAGAGAAGAGGGGTGACATACAACACGAAGAGGTCCAAGAATTCTAAAGTTGACGTTGCCTTCCATCATGAAAGTACATTCGTCAATATAGGAAGATAGAACATATTTTGTTAAATAGGTTGGTAGCTTGGTTTATAACTTACACCTATGGCATGCAGGCCTCCTTTTCTACTCTTGCCTGGGCCCTGCAAATGGTGAAAGTAGGGTGAGTATGCCATGTATTTCAATAAAAGACTGGTTATTATAATTGCTTTTATAATGATAACAGTAGTTTGAATTTGGTCAGTATTAAAGAATTATTTCTCCAATACATATCAATTTTTCAGTCTGTCAAAGAGATTGTTATATTCTGTATTCTACAGCAATTTCAACAGAATGCCAATAATCCAAGACAATACCACAAGAGGGGCTATAGTCTTTAGTGTAAAGGAAAATGAAGGTGTCACGTTGGATTACAGTTTCTAGAAGTAACTCCAGTGACAGCTGCTCATTTTACTTAAATTTCAAGACACTTTTGTCTAAGCATCTTTATGAAAGGATAATGCCAGTTCTGGGTATTTAGCAAATTAATGCATTTTCTGTATTTCAGTTTATGTTAGAAGGAGCACTACCAAAATATTTAAGCATCTTTAATTCTAAAAAATGTTTAGTAGATCTCAAAATTTGCACTATTACTTTTGTAACTATCTGGAGCTGCCATGCTCACTTGCCTCGCTGCTCTGCAAATCACAAAAATACAAATATACAAAAAGTCTTGTTAAATGCATCCTGATGCAGTACAAAATTCTGTTCTATAGTGTGTCTCTAACATGGTTTAAGGGACCTAGTTGCCAGAGAACCTCATTACCACAGAGTCTTGCTTGGGCTCTGGTTCTAATAGAACTCTCGGGCAATAGCATTGTTGTAAAATGCCAAGGACCACAAACGCAGATGTTCTGAAAGTGTTCACAAAAAATGAGGAAGGATATATTTTGCTCTTCTTAGCTTCCTTGCCATATTATTTGGGCTTTGTGCATTCAGCTAATGATTTAAAATAGATATTAAATTCCACCATCTTATTCATTTGGTTACGCAGGGTATAGTGGTAAAAGAACATCTTGAATATAAGTTCACTCCCTTCAGGGGAGACCCAACCCTATAAGAATGATGCCTATTCAGGTAAAAATATCAACAGCCCCATTCAAAGTCCTCAGAAGAAGGGGACACAGCCTCCCTCGTTTCTGCCCTTCCAGAGGAGTGCAGGTACCCCAGGTAAATCCTTTCACAAACCCCAGGTATTATTCAGGCTGCTCTTCTTTGCCCTGAAGTATCATGTTGCTATCACTCTCTCTGCAGCCCTCTAGGCTGCTAATTGCCTTGCCTTACCAACATGACACCAAGCTGGCATTTACTTCCTAGCTGCTGGAACACAGTCACGGCTGTCACAGCAAGCACCACAGATGCTCCCCTGCCATTCCCTACCCTGACCTGGCCACGCATCACTGATTCCACCACCTCTGGCTTTGTTTGCTCTCTCACTAGTACATTAGTTCCTTGGAAACGCTGAGAAAAGAAGGGACATCTGGGCTATAGACTTTCTGTTGCCCAATGCAGGTCCTTGATGTTGCTCTTTCACCAGAGCAAAATGAGTCAAGGCAGTTCTCTAACCTTCTATACAGAAGGGCTGGAGAGTTCCATTCATTTTCTCTGATTAGCACCCTGTTTAATATCCTCTCCTCCAGGATGGTCTTTCAGCATCTCATAAGTCCCTTATCATAATACCAACCGTGTTTCCCCGAAAATAACACCTAGCCGGACAATCAGCTCTAATGTGTCTTTTGGAGCAAAAATTAATATAAGACCCCGTCTTACTTTATTATAATATAAGATCGGGTCTTATCTAACATAATACAATATAAGACTGGGTCTTATATTAATTTTTGTTCCAAAAGACGCATTAAAACTTATTGTCCAGCTAGGTCTTATTTTCAGGGAAACATGGCACTTGTCTGTATATCGCCTCGTATTTATTTGTTCACAAATACTGTGAGGTCAGGGACTGTATCTATCTTGCAAACTATTATTTCTCTAGCACGTGGTCCTGCCACACCATGAATTCCCTATAAAATTTCCTTAAACTGAACTGAACCTCAAAACTTTGGGCAAAAACTGTGCAGGCATCTTTCAGAACTATAGTGTGTGCCTACTGATGCCCTTCCCCAGCCTTCAACCACATTCCCAGCCCAACAATCCAAAACTATGATCAAAGAGAAAATCCACTATCACTTGGGTCTCCAGGCCAAGCCCCCCAGGGCATATGGAAGTTGTTCTGGATATCTGATTTGCATTTTAGTCTTGGTGACTGAGGTTTCAAAATTAGGGGTGTAAGGTGGGAGAAGCATATTTCTGTTAGCATTCGAGAGGAACACCGTATAAGCTCCCTGCCATGGAAAACTTTCTCTGCATTGTAAGAGTTTTGGGCTTCAAACTGTGGCCCCACTGTGTCTGCTTACCTGTCTTGGTTCAGTGGTAGAAATGGGATTAGGAGAGACAGGTACTGTAGAAATAGAGTAGAAGAATAAGACATACAAGAGATATGTTTACATGTTCGATCTTAACTCTTATGCCAACAAAATCATAATTAACTAATTTATAATTTCATTATCCTTTAGAGGGGATACTTCTAACTTTCCTTCTGGCATTTGGCATTTGTATATGATACTACTTGAAACAGTTCTTATCAGAGCTTGGGCTGTAACTGTGCCCTCCAAGACAAGCCCAGCTGTATCACCACTCTGAGGAGATGTAAATACTGTTCATTGGTTTGGGGCCACAGTTGCCATTTGCAGAACCATCATGATTGTTTATAAATTGGTCTCTTTGACAGAGAGCCTTTGTGGGTCAAACAGCCTCAGGCATAGCCTCGGCTACAGTTCTTAGCAACCAATGAAGAGCACTCTTTAAAGTTTTTCTCTTTTCTTTCAACTTGGTGTACTATAGTTCACAAGATGGAAAATAATGACATTTTCTTCCTGACAATTCATTTCAGAATAATTTAGTATAATGATCATAGCAGAAGAGAATGGATGAGATTCTATTGATATAAGACAGAAAGGTATTAACCTTCAATTTATCATCCAACAAACATTTCTGGAATACTTAGCTGGGTTAGTTAGGTGTTAGGTGGTAAGAATGTGAAATGACATAGAATGTCTCAGATAGCTAATAGTTTAACATGGGAGAAAGACTTAAATAAACCAGCAATTATAGCAAGTCTATTTGGTAAATGTTCTGGTAGATTTATACTTCAGTAGGGAGGAATAGGTGGAGTACAAAAAGGGCATTCAATCAGACTGGGGGAAGTGACGTCAGGAAATGCTTCTAAGATGCATGCTTAGGTTGAATCTTAAAGACCAAGTATGACATGCAGAAGGTGAAGGGGGGAAGAGAGAGCAAGAGCATTCTGGAGAGAGGCCTTCTTAGTACATGCAAAGGTGCAGAAGTACAAAACTGTGGTATGTCCTAGGACTACAAATATGGTTAGAGAAAGGGACAGGCTGGGGAGTGGTGAGAGGTGGGGCTACACAAATTGTCTGGAGCCAAACTGTGGAGAAGCTAGAGTGCTAAGCTCAATTTAGAGGAGGACAGATTGGCTTAGGCTGTCCACTGTACTATAATGCTACAAAGGTCATATAACAGAGTAAAATTCTCTCTTTCTTTCCCTCTCTCTAACTTTATCATAAATTCTAGCCTGCATTTCTCCCATGGCCTTCAGGCTAATGGTTCCTTCTATAGATATGCTAATTGACTAGAGGAATTCCACTTGAGTATTATTCAAAAACAGCTGCTTGTCAGAAGGAGTCTTTGCTGAAGACGAGGGGAAATATGTGTATAACAATGATTGTTTATCAAAGATTTGCAGGCATCTCAGGACTGGACTCAGATCAGTGGGTGTCAACTGACCAACCGGGAACAAAGAGATTTGGAGATTATCCACTCTTTCTTGGACACCTGTTGGCATCTGGGTGGGGGGACCACCACATAAAGGTATGGGGCTGGCCCAACTATAACAGGAGGGCACACACAACACACACAAGAGACATTCCTCGAGTACTGGTGCAGGTGACCAGGGAGACTGTGCCACTGGGCCCCACAGGGCACCTACTTCATAAGGCCACCTGCCCAAGACTGGGAGACATAAGCAGATTTACCTAATATATACAAACAAATACAGAGAGGCAGGCAAAATGAGGAAGCAAAGAAACATATTTCAAATGAAAGAACAGGAGAAAACTCTAGAAAAAGAACTAAATGAAATGGAGGCAAGTACACTTACAGATACAGACTTCAAAACAATGGTTATAAGGATGCTCAAGGAACTTAGGGGAAGAATAGGTGAACTCAGTGAGAACTGCAACAAACAGAGAGTAAGCATACAAAAGGACATGGAATCCATGGGGAAAAAAACAGTCAGAAATGAAGAATACAACAACTGAAATGAAGAATGCACTAGAAGGAATCACCAATAGACTAGATGAAGCAGAGAATCAAATCAACAATCTGAAAGACAAGGTAGCATAAAACACCCAGTCAGGACAGCAAAAAGAAAAAAGAATAAAAAAATAAGGATAGTGTAAGAGACCTCTGGGACACATCAAGCATAACAACATTCACATCACAGCAGTACCAAAAGGAGAAGAGAGAGAACAAGGGATTGAGAAGTTATTTGAAGAAATAATGCTGAAAACTTCCCTAACATGGCTAAGGAAATAGATATACAATCTCTGGAAGCACAAACTCCCAAACAAGATGAACCCAAAGAAGCCCACACCAAGACACATCATAATTAAAATGCCAAAGTTTCAAGAGAAAGGGAGAATCTTAAAAGCAGCAAGAGAAAGGCAACTACTTACTTACAAGGGAACTCCCGTAAGATTGTCAGCTGATTTCTCAACAGAAACTTTGCAGGAAAGAAGGGATTCACATGAAATATTCAAAGTAATGAAAACCAAGGACCTACAACCAAGACTACTCTACTTAGCAAGGCTATTATTTAAAATTGAAGGAGAGATAAATAGCTTCCCAGACAAGAAAAAGCTAAACGAGTTAATCACCACCAAATCACTATAAGAAATGCTAAAAAGGACTTCTTTGAGAAGATGAAGGGGGAAAGAGAACATAAAGATGAATAATAAAATGGCAATAACTATGTATCTATCAATAACCACTTTAAATGCAAACGTATTAAGTGCTCCAATCAAAAGACATAAGGTAGCTGAATAGATAAGAAAATAAGACCAATACATATGTTGTCCCAAGAGACCCACTTCAGATCGAAAGACATACACAGACTGAAAGTAAAGGGATGAAAAGATATTTCATATGAATGGAAAGGAAAAAGAAAAAAAACTGCAGTAACAATACTTATATCAGACAAAATAGACTTTATAACAAAGGCTATAATAAGAGACAAAGAGGGACATTACAAAATGATAAAGGGATCTATCCAACAAGCGGTCATAACGCTTATAAACATTTATGCACCCAACGTAGGAGCACCTAAATATATAAAGCAAATATTAACGACATAAAGGGAGGGATCAACAGTCATACAATCATAGTAGGGGATTTTAACATCCCCATTGACACCAATGGACAGATCGTCATGACAGAAAATCAACAAGGAAACAGCACCCTTAAATGACACACTAAACCAAGATGGTTTTAACTGATATTTTTTAAGCATTTCACTCCAAAGAAGCAGAATATACATTCTTTGCAAGTGCACCTGGAACATTTTCCAAAACAAACCAAATAAGGCCACAAAACAAGTCTCAATAAATTTAAGAAGATTAAAATCATATTAAGCATATTCTCTGACCATAATGATATGAAATTAGATATCAATTACAGGGGAAAAAACCTGAAAAACACACAAACACATGGACACTAAATAACATGCTACTAGATAATGAATAGGTCAGGAATGAGAACAAAGAAGAAATCAAAACATACCTTGAGACAAATGAAAATGAAAATACAATGACCCAAAATCTATGGGACACTGCTAAGTCAGTTCTAAGAGGGAAATTTA
Source organism: Rhinolophus sinicus (assembly GCF_036562045.2). NCBI lineage: Eukaryota > Metazoa > Chordata > Mammalia > Chiroptera > Rhinolophidae > Rhinolophus > Rhinolophus sinicus. The sequence continues at coordinate 59,599,193 of NC_133756.1, read as the reverse complement.
CAGCAATACAGGCCTACCTCAAGAACTAAAAAAAAAACCCTCAAATAATCTAAACTTACACTTAGAGAAACTAGAAAAAGAACAGCAAACAAAGCCCAAAGTGAGCATAAGGAAGAAAATAATAAACATCAGAGAGAAAAAAAAGAAATAGAATATTAAAAAAATACAAAAGATCAATGAAACCAAGAGCTTGTTATTGGAAATGATAAATGAAATTGATAAACCTTTAGCCAGGTTCATCAAGGAAAAAAGATAGAGGACCCAAATAAATAAAATCATAAATGAAAGAGAAGAGACAACTGACATCACAGAAATACAAAGGATTATGAGAAAATATTATGAACAAGTATATGCCAACAAATTGGACAATCTGGGAGAAGTGGATAAATTCCTAGAAATATACAATCTTCCAAGAAGAAACAGAATGAATCAAGAAGAAGCAGAAAATCTGAACAGATCAAGTACTTCTAATGAAATAAGTGAAATAAGTCAGGTCAAGCAAGCTAAGCAAAGGTTATAACGCTTTGCCCCTTGTGAGCCCTTGTGAGACTCTTTTGGAGGCCTTATAGGAACCATATAATAAAAGTTTATTTATTTGAGAAATAATTTGTTTTGGATCATAAAATGAGAAAGATGCTCACTCCGTAGTGAGGGCCCTGGAAGAACACAGAGTAGCCTCAGACCCCCACTGAGTATCTTCAGGGAGAGCCTGGACAGCTTCTAGTGAGCAAAGATGATAAATAGAAAGTAATTTCACAAGCCATGAAGTCTACAAAGGGCCTGGAAGATAGCACGAAAAGTGTCCTCATTTAGTGGGTTGTCTTTAGGGTTTTATTCCAGTGCCGTATGTGGTAGTAACAGTGACAACTAAGTTTTCACATTGCACGTTTGTTATAAGAGCTTTACATATGTGTATAATAAGTCATTTCATCCTATTAACAACCCATGGAGTTGGTATTATTATTATTATTATTATTATTATTATTTTCATTTTATACACAAGGAAACTGATACATAGAAAGAATGTTTGGCTCCTAAGTGGTGAAGTGGCCACTTGAACGTAGCTGGTATGAGTACATGTGCACATACACATACCCCCAGGGTGGGGTTTTTATAGGAACTGCTCATCCTTCCCCTCAGTGGGGTACTAAGAATGACCAATGTGGTGACTGTCAGGGACTAATCATAAGGGCTGTCCAACACAAACAAATGTACCAGTGCTCGTGGGTCATGTACTGGGTGCTAAGTCACCACCCAGCACAGCAGCTGCTTGCTGCTCACTCCGGCCCAAAGAAGGGAACATGACCCAGGCTGAGTCAACAGAGAGCCTACCACCTGACCACAGTGATGATACAAGAGGTGGGCATGAGAATCCAATCTGGACTGCCTGATCCCTTCCCTAGGATCTTTCCAACTGAAATTCAGAGATTAAAAAACACCTCTGGTGGTTAATTCTTTCGGAATGTGACTTTGACACTTTCTGAGAGCCACTTTTTCTGTTGGGCAGAGGATGCCCATCTCTATTAACAGAGCGGGAAGCTTAGGTGGAGCAGATGAGAGAGAGAGAGAGAGAGAGAGAGAGAGAGAGAGAGAGAGACAGAGAGACAGAGAGACAGAGAGAGAGAGACAGAGAGAGAGACAGAGAGAGAGACAGCGATTGGGAAAGCACCAGCAATGTTAAGGTTTCCGGTTCCAGTCTGTGGGACACCAGAATGGCTCTGGGTCCTGCTGATGGTCCTTTGAGCTACCGCTCTGATCTTCAGATGAATCACTCTTTTTGTTTAATCTAGTTTGGGTTGGTTTCTGTCACTTGCTGCTCAGTGCCCTGTCGGAACCCTCTTGGACCTTTATGCAGCTCCATCAGTCCCTGTCCTGGGTCTCCGTCAGCTGTGAGGTGCTTCTGAAGCCCACACACACCACATCCCATGCCAGTCCGCATCCTGGGCTGATTCGCATATGACCACACCATACCATCTGCCTTCTGACCCGTGTATTGCAGAGATTTCAGTCATTTACACCTACAATTGTCGAATTTCAGTTTTGTATTCATATAGCCATCTATCTAGATATTCCCATTTTAATTGCTATTGTACAAATCTAAGGAAATGCGGAAGTACAAGAAGTGCTCTAAATGACAAGCTTAATCCTTGTCTTTAAGAACAAAATGAATAATTTACAGGTAAAATGTAGGCTGGAAAATTTTCCTAGAAGTCTGTTCCTTTCATAGTCTCTAGTGACAGCAGGGGGGGGGAAATGGGTACTTCTGTTCTCTTTGAAGTTTTGTTTTTTAACTATTTCATCTCCACTGTTTGTGAGTATGACCAAATATTTTGCCTAATGTACACCTGAGTTTGTACTCTAGTAGGCCACAATGTCTCTAAATACATACACAAAAATTGAAGTACTTGAAAGTATAAATTAGTGAATCAAAGACGACAACCAAGAAAAGGTGAGATTTAATTTACTTATATGTTTCTTCTAGGAGTTTTGACTTAAGGGCTAAATCTCAGATTCCAACTAAGTTCCATCTCATTTGGTTCTGACTTTCTTGTAGGATGGCTTTGTGAATGATAAACCAATAGAAGCTTTCTCCTAACAGACCACATCTCCTTTAGATCAGCTTCCAGGGTTTTCAACATAAGCACAGAAAGCTTTTGGTCCTTTTCCTCTCCTGTTAGCTCTGAGGACAAGCCTGTCCACCAAAGCAATCTGGAAAGTGCTTCCATTTTCTGGGTGATGCAAGAGAAAACCACTTACAATAACTTAAATAAGCTGTCACTCAAGAAGTGTTTACCGAGAGCCACCTTCAGGAAGGAAAGTAATGGCAAAGGCAACAGAGGAGGCCAGTGCCAAGGGGGTCGGCTGCCCCAAAGGCTCTAAGCAAAACTGCAAAAATGGGAAAAATTTACCTGCCCTCTTCCTTTTCTTAGGGTCTCTTCTCCCTCCTGTACCTATTCTTTTCCTAATATAACCAGTGTTTTTATGCAGTCCCACCCACTCCTCGACCTGCCATTCAATCATTCCTATATGCACACATGTATGCATTCGATAAATATATATTGGGTGTCTGTTCTGGCACTGTTCTAGGCAGTAGTGATACAGCAGTGAATAAACAAAGTTCCCGGCCCTCAAGGTGGTAGATAGAAAGAAATTCACAATAGGTCTGATGTTGATAAGTGCTGTGGAGAAAAATTAACTAGGTTAAGGGGGTTAGAGAGTAAAGCTATGTGAGCTATTTTTTAAATTTTTATTATTTTTATTTTATTTGTTAATTTCATTTTTGGTCAAAGAAGGGTCTGCTGGAAATATGAGACACAATGGAAGTGAGGGGCAAACCATGTGGAGATGGGATGCTGGAGGTAAGACGGCTCAGCCAGAGGAAACCACAAAAACAAAGACCCTAAAACTGGAGAATGCTTGGAATGTTATAAAAACAGTAGGGAATCTTTGTGGCTGGGGTCACATGAGTGAGACGCATGAACGGAGAGGAGGAGCAGGCCAGATCCTAAAGGCATGGAGGGAAGGGTTTGGGCTTCTTTGTCTGATATAGAAATGACTGGAGGGTTCTGAGCAGAATCTGTGCCTAAATCTGGCGAAAATTTTATTTAACATTGTGTCCAAAGCTTCTAGGATGGGCCAGGTAAAGGTACTCAATAAATGTATGTAGAATTGAATTAAGTTGGGGAACTTAGTAAAGGCTTTACATAAAACGAGAGTTTTTGAGCTGAGACTCAAAGGGTAAAGAGTTTATCCAGGTGGCAAATGGCCTATGGGCTAAATTTATCAACCATCCTGATACCTTTTCCCACCCCCAAAATAAAATGATCTCTCCTTACTTAGTATAAACCTGGGGAAGGGGAGGAGGATTTAAATCACAGATCTCTAACGTCTAAAATCTTTACATCTGTAAGTATCCAGTAAAGGTGGTAGAGAATATGGGAGAATATATTTTTTTAACTTTTATTTGTGTTTTTCCAGGACCCATTGGCTCCAAGTTAAGTAGTTGTTTTAATCTAGTTGTAAAGGGCACAGCTCACACTGGCCCATGCGGGGATCGAATCAGCAACCCTAGTGCTGCGAGCATCGAGCTCTAACCAACTGAGCTAACTGACGTCGCTGGGAGAATATATTTTGACTTCAGCGTTACGAAGAAGTCCATAAACCAAACCCCAAATCATAAACCATAAAGGAAAAAATTAATTAATCTCTTTGGTATATTAAACAAAGAGGCATGGTATGGAAGGAAAAGCAATATTTAGAATATAACTGAAAAGGGATATAAAAGGTGTCTGATAAATCAATGAGAAAAAGATAACGATGTATAAAATGAAAGGACATAAACTATCCATCCCAAAAAGGAATTCCAAGTGACAAACATGAACAGATACTCAATTGTGGGTAATCAGACAGATGCAAATTTAAACACTAGGCAGATGCCATTTCCTACCCATCAGGCAAAAATAAGTTTGAAGGTACCAAGTATTGGCAACAATGTTCAGCAGCAGAAACTCACTACTTGCTGCCCATAACATGTCACAAGCATTCTGGAACCCAATTTGGCATCTTTCATAAAGCCCAACATATAACCTAGAGAAATTCTACAAGTATGTACATAAGGAGACAATACCAATAATGTTTACAACAGTACTAAAAAAAATAAATTTGAAGTACCCTAAATATACAATAGTTAAATGTATAAATCATAGAGTTGCTATTTATAACAGTATAGCTGCCTAAGTAGTCTAAAAAGACATCTCATTGAAAAACATCCAGATGCTGGATTAATTACCAAAAACATGTTTTTAATGCATTGCTAAGGTGTGAAAAGTAAGAGAAGTTCCTATAGCACCCTCCATCCCAGAAAACGAAATGTGCAGATTTCTGAAATCAGAGTAGTACATGAATACAGAAGCTGGGACTTGCCTGGGGGCAAATGCTAATTCCATAAATGTAAAGCTGAGGCTCAACAGTCCGCTGCATGAGGAACAGAATACTAGGACATGGCCCCTCAAAAGCCTGAGTGGTTCTGAACCTGGGACCCACACACTCACATAAATTTGGGACCTGAAAGGGCCTTGCTATCTGTAACAGCACAGACAACAAGAAACACTCTCTGCTTATAGCAAGAAAATCCATCTCTATCAGACAAACTCCATCTCTACCAAAGGAAAAGAAAAAAAACTCACGTGAAAATTTCTATCACTAAGTTTATCTATATGTGGATCTGAGCTTTCAATTTAAATATTTGAGCAACTTCTAAATACCAAATTGAGAACTTAAATTAAAATGGCCCCAGGTTATTAGTACCACCCAGGGCCAAATTAAACAAATGCAAATCCCCACTGGAGGAAAACATCCTTATTACAGGCTTCCCCACAGATTAAGTTCTGCCAAACATGAGTTCATAATTGTTGTGGCTGCTCGCTGGTGGGTTGTGGAAGAATTCACGAGGCAGGTAGAAATACAGAAGGAAGACTTATTAAAACAAGAGGAGGATCGGCTGGGTGAAGTCTAGGCTGAAGTAAATAGAAACATTGAAACTGGTATGTGTAGTAAATGTATAGTAAACAGAGTCATTATGTTTTGGGGAAAAGAAGACAAAGAAAAGAAAGGAAAGAAAGTTTTCAAAAAGTCTCAAGCTAAATTATACTTGTTCAATCAATTATACCAGATGTCCAAATCTCAAAATAGGAGATTTAGTGCCACCATTATAATTCCCCTTGTCTTATCAACAATCTAAATGCATGAAGCACCTGAGGGAGGAAAATTCCACAAGCAAGAGTCAGTGGAAACAACAAACAAAATATTTAGAGTTCCCAATGGCTTCAGAGGTTGAAATTATGAAACACTGTATGATCAGAGTATAAAATAACTGTATACAATGTTTAAAGACATAACAGTTGGCATTTCAAGATGTACAAGGAACAAGTACAATTATTTAATTGTCTGGGAAGATTTGAAAAAAAAAAAATACCTAATAAAATTCTGAAAAAGAAAAGACTAATCATTGAAAAAAGAAACGGAGTGGATACATAAAAAGCAGACACGTGATAGCCGAAAAGACAACTAATGAACCAGTAGATAGATCTGAAGAAATTGCATATAAAATAGTAGAGAGAAAAAAAGTAGATGAAAAATATGAAGGAAAGGTTAAGAGATATATATTGTAGAGAAAGAAAGCCTAAAATACATGTAATGAGAGTTCTGAGCAGTACAAATGACAGTATTGTCTTGAAGACATAATAGCTAAGAATGTCCTATAATTGATAACAGGTATAAATTCTCAAATTTTGGGAAAATAGAAATAAAAATACACCTGTGTAGGATACAGTATAGTAAAACTTCAGAAAATCAAAGCTAGAAAGATCAAAACAGCACTCATATTGCTGGAGGGAATGCAAAATGCTACAGCCACATTCAAAAACAGTTGGCAGTTTCTTGTAGTTAAACATACATTTACCATAAAACCCAGCAATCCCACTGTTAGCTATTTACTCAAGAGAAATTAAGATACATATTGTTGACTGTAAACAAAAGTCAACTAGGTATTCTGTCACCAAGCGGGTTTATCTGGGGAAAAGGAAAGATTGCAATCTGGTATGTGCAGACAGGGCAAACCACATGCACCAAAGAGTAGTTAGAAGAGGAAGTTCTTTTACAGAAGAGAAGTTAAGAGGAGGGGCTGCTATAGCCATAGAGCTTTACTGTTACCCTAGAGTTCTTCCCATGGTGCTTTCATGATTGACATAGGGTGTGAGAGCTCCAACGACAGGCTCTCTGGTTTCCTGTCTTGTTTAAGGGCTCTGTCATAAAATATGACACTATCCACAAAAGCCTTATATGTAAATTTTTATAGCAGCTTTATTCACAAATCACCAAAAACTGGAAACAGTCCAAATGTCTTTCAACAAATAAACAGATAAACAACTTGTGGTACATCCATACGATTGGATACTGTTTAGCAATAAAAAGGAACAAATTAAAAATACACACAACATGGATAAATCTTAAAACATTATGCTAAATGATGTGATATCCAGTAAAGAGTGAAACTACAGAGACAGATCAGTGTTTGCAAAGACTATGAATGGGGGAGGAAACTGACTACAAATGGGCAATAGGGAACTTTTTATAGGATGACAAAAATATTCAATATCTTGACTGTGGTGATGGCTGATAAATTATATGTTTGTCAAAATTCATAGAACTTTACATCTAAAAAGGATGAATTTTATTGTGTGTATATTATACATTTTTAAACCTGAATTTATTTTTTTAAATGTTTAAAGAAGGTGGGAAAGCATCCAGAGATAAAGGACAGATCACTGTAAAGAAATTAAACTTATACTGACAGCAGACTCATCAACAACAGGAAAATCCAGACGACAGTGGAAAAATAAATGATGAGATCAAATAACTGTCAACCTAGAGTTATATATCAACCCCCTCAAAAAAATATATGCTTCACAATTGAGGGTAAAATAATTTTTAGATTAAAAAATAATTAGAAAGAATTAGATTTCAGTGGGCATAGAGAGGGAAACATGAGGAGCTCTGCAGATCCATTCCCTAGCAAAACTGGTGAAAATTATGACCTTTAAAAAAAAAACCAATCATTTAAAGTCTCTGAAAATGGACCCAAGGATATACAGAAATTAAAGAAACATTGAGTCAAAAAACTCTACTAAAATTTAGTAAGAACAACGAAAGTCTGTGATATTTGAACAGAGCTTCCCTCTCCCATCACAACACAGCAAATGAAAATTTCACTCTAAAAACAAAAACATAGGGCTCACTCTTTCCTAGCTCTCAATCAGGGGGCTATCTTCTCAGGGGAAACAGAATGTCAGCATTTCTTGTGGTGCCTCCAGCTGCCTGTAACTGAGGCAAAGTTCCAGACAAGAGTGGCCAAGAGATGGAGCCCCCTTTTTATCACCCAAACACCATTTATGGGATGGAGGCTCTACCTTCAGTGTGGCACTGCTGAGAATATTGAGACCCTGATTGCTCTTGACCCAGCTTGTAAGGCAGTTCAAGGATAAGCTAAGGAAACTTGGGACTACTGTCCCTCCTCTACCACCAAGAAGTTAGCTCTTAAAGTGAAAGTGTCTCTCAGGGAGAAGTATGCCATTGCCCCTATTTGCTTTCTCCAGAGCCAGGCTCAGAGACTTGCAGAGAAGCAGACCATAAAACTAATAACTCCTAATCACTTTGCAAAGGTAATGACTTTATTTGCAACAGAGAGTAGAGAAGTTCAAGTCTACAGGCACTCTCAAAAAAAAATTATAAAGAAAGAACCAAATGGAAATTCTGGAATTGAATAGTATAATAACTGAAAAGTTCACTAGAAGAGCTCAACAGAAATTTGAACTAGCAGAAGAAAGAATTAGTGTACTTGAAGAAAGATTAGTGTAGATTATGCAGCTCTAAGAAGAGAGAGAAAAGAGAATAAAAACGAACAGAGCAGCAGAGAACTGTGGGACACCATTAAGTACACCCATATACTTGTATGTGTACCAGAAGGAGAGAAGAGAGAAAGTAATAGAAAAAGTATGTAAAGAAATAATGACTGAAAATTCCTCCAAATTCATCAAAAAAACAATAAGCTACACATCGAGGAAGACCAATGAACTCCAAGTTAGATAAATGCAAAGAAATCTACAAATATCATAGTAAAACTGCTAAAAGCCAAAGACAAGGGGTAAGAGAAAAATTACTTATCAATTACAAGGGAACTTGAATATGATCAACAACTACCGTTTGAACAGGAACAATGGAGGCCAGAAGACCGTGGTATAACATATTCAAAGTATCAAAGGAAAAAAAAATATTCAATCAAGAATCCTATATTCAGTAAAGCTATCTTTCAAAAACAAAGGCTAAATAAAGACATTCCCAGATAAACAAAACTGAGAGCATTTGTTGACAGCAGACCTGCTTTACAAGAAATATTAAAGGAAGTTCTATAGGATGAAAGGAAGTGATTCCAGATGATAATTTGAATTCACATGAAAAATAAAGAGCACTGGGAAAGCTAATTATATAATTACAAAATACAGTACAAGTGTACCTCATTTTGTTGTGCTTCACTTTATTGCACTTCTCAAATATTATAATTTTTTTACAAATTCAAGGTAAGACCCTCCACCAGTAAAAAGATTATTACTCACTGAAAGCTCAGATGAGTTAGCATTTTTGTAGCAATGAAGCATTTTTTTGTTAAGGCATGAACATTGATATTTTTAAGACATAATGTTACTGCACACTTAATAGACTACAGTATAGTATAAACATAACTTTCATATGCACTGGGAAACAAAAAAATCATGTGAGTCACTTAGTTGCAATATTCACTTTACTACAGTGGTCTGGAACCAAACCAGCAATATCTCTGAGGTATGCCTGTATAAATGCATGTTTTTCTTCTTTTTCTCTTAACTGATTTACAAAGCAGTTGTCTAAAGCAAGAACTGTTAGACCTATAATATATATAAATGTAATGTATTTACCAATAAGAGCACAAAAGAACTGTATGGGAGCAAAGTTGTACTGGGCTGAAGACATGATTCCAGCTGGTAACTCCACAAGAATAAATGAAGAGAACCAGAAATAATAATATGCTTTTGAGAGTACTACAAACGCTAAATAAGCTTAATATAACAAAAGCTATAAATATATACTTGTTCTCTTTTTTTCTCTCAGCTTCTTTAAAAAGACATAAAATTATAAAAAGTAATAATTACAGCAATGTACTGTTGGGTTTATAACATTTGTAGATGTAAAGTGTATAACAATCATATCACAAAAAAGGAGGAAAATAGAATAGAGCTAAACAGGACTAATGTTTCTATATCTCACTGGAATTAAGTTTATATAAATCTGAAGCTGATTGTGAAAAGTTCTGATATATATGAGAAGCTTTAGAGGAACCAATAAAAACAAAAAAGCAAAGAATAGTAACAAAATGGAGAAAAACAAAGGCAATTCAATGGAGAAAAGGTAGTCTTTTCAACAAATTGTGTTGAAACAACTGAGCATCCACATGCAAAAAAGATGAATCTTGGCACAGACCTTACATCTTTTACAAAAATGTACTCAAAGTGAATCATAGACCTAAATGTAAAATGTAACTATTAAACTTCTAGAAGGTAACATAGGAGAACATATAGATGACCTTGGGTTTGGTGATGATTTTTTAGATACAACACCAAAAGACTGATCTATGAAAGAAAAAATTAATAAATTGGGTCAAATAAATAAAAAAGGATATTAGAAACCACTTAGGAATAAAAATGAAGACACAGCACACCAAAACTTATGGGATGCAGCTAAGGCAGTGCTTAAGGGGAAATTTATTATTGTAAATGTATATATCAAGAAAGAAGAAAGATCTAAATCAATAATCTAACCTTCCACCTTAAGATACTGGAATAAGAATAACAAATTAAACCTAAAATAAGTAGAAGAAAGGAAATAATAAAGATTATTATAACTAATAATAACTAATACATAACTAATACTATAATAACCAATAATAGTTATTAGAGAAACAGAAAAAAAATCAATGCAACCGAAACCGGTTCTTTGAAAAGATCAACAAAATTAACAAATCTTAAGCTACAAGGACCAAGGAAAAAGAGAAAAATCTAATTAGCAGAATCAGAAATGAAAAAGGGAAATTCTACCAAGTTTACATGAAAAAAATTATAAAGGAATGCTATAACAAATTGTATGCCAATAAGTTAGATAACTTAGATTAAATGGACAAATTCCTAGGAAGACACAAACTGCTAAAACTGACTAAAGAAGAAATAGATGATCTGAATACACAAATAATAAATTATGAGATTGAATTTGTAATCAAAACACTACCCGCATACACTCAAAAGTCCAGGACAAGATGGCTTCAACAACAAAATCTATCAAACATTTAAAGAATTACTACCAACTCTTCAAAAATTATTCTAAATATTTAGAAGAGGAAGGAACACTTCCAACTCATTCTATGACTCCAGCACTAACCTGATACCAAAACCGGACAAGGACACAACAAGAAAACTAAACACCATCATGTCATGAATATGGATGCCAAAATCCTCAACAAAATACTAGCAAACCAAATTCAGCAATACTTGTATATAAAAAAACGATACACCATGACCAAGTAGGATTTATCCTAGAAATGAAAGGTTGCTTTAACATCTAAAAAATCAATTAATGTAATATACCATATCAATTGAATGAAAAGAACCACAAGATCATTTCAATAGATGAAGAAAAAGCATTTGACAGAATCCAACACCATTTCATGATTTAAAAAAAAAAATTAACTAGGAATATATAAGAGAATTTTCTGAACTTGATAGAGGGCATTTATGAAAAATCTATAGCTAAAATTAAGCTGTACTTAATGAGAAAAAACTCAATTTTGCTTCTAAGATTAGGAACGGGACAAGGATGTCTGTTTTCACCACTTCAATTCAACACTATACTGGAAGTTCTAGCCATGGCAATTGGGCAAGAAAAATTAAAAGGCATCCAGATTTGAAAGGAACAAGTAAAACTACCTCTTTTTGCAAGTGACATTGTGGGGAGCCATGGTTAAAGCTAATTGCAAGCCTTAATGGCTCTGCTAATGCATAACCGGTTTGTGCTCCTGAGGCATTGTCTTTGCCTGCACCTGGAGGGTGCTTACGAACTGCTAAGGTATGAAGTGGGAACAACCAGTTTCAAGACATAGTGATGCTAATCAGGATAATTGATGGATTCTGTCATGGGACAATCATTTTGGGGAGTTTCAGAGATTAAGTAAGTTTCTGTGAAAAAGTTAAAAAATCAACTGTTAATGATGTAATGCATTTTTGTGATTGTGAGCTTATACGTACTCAAAAGATATAAATTCAGCAGAGAAAATAAACCTGGTGCTTCAGGACCACTGAAGACCGGCCGCATTAGCATATGTGTGAGTGCCTTTTTTCATTCCCACTCCCCTTGTCAGGAACCGTTCGACTCGTGGCGGCTGGCTCGCCACAAGTGGCGCCCGAACAGGGACCTGAATATAGGGGTAATAGTGAGGAACACCGCGTGGGAAGGGCCCGGCTCATTGGAGCTTATCAGTAGATGCGTGGTGAGTACGGCACTGTCCCCTCGGTCGAATGAGTGTGTGAGTGAGTGATAGCTCCACGACTTTGTGTTACGGAGCTTGATTGGGCCCCAATCTGCGGTTCCGGTTCTGTCATACGGCATAACGGCGACTGGGCTTTACAACCCACCTGTCCGGGGGATTATACCGGAGCGCCTCTAGCTAAGACGGATTTAGCCCTGCAAGGGACACGGCCAGACGGGCACCTGGGTGATTTCTGTGTAAAAGAAGGACCGAGTCAGGGAAAAGGGATGGGTCTCGCAACCAGCAAGGACCTGTATGTTAGAGGACTTAGGAAGTTGCTTGCCGCTCGCGGTAGTCGTGTAAGCCGAGAGCAGTTAGATAAATTCATAGACTTTATAAAAGAAGTCTGTCCGTGGTTTCCTGAGGAAGGAACAGTCAGCTTGGAAATCTGGCAGAAAGTGGGAGAACAATTAAAGGATTTTTACACTGTCCACGGGCCTCAGCAGGTTCCGATTGAAACATTTGGACTATGGACTTTAATCCGGGACTGTATGAACCTTAAACATGAGGAATGTAAATTACAGAAAGTAAAACAAGCCGGCGATGAGGAGGAGGGAGGCGCAAAGTTTTTAGAGGGAGTTCTTAAAGTTAACAAAGAGCCGGTTGCTCAAGAGTTTCCAGACGACATATGGAAAGATTTGAGCCCTCAGGATCAGAAAAAATTAAAAGATAAAGTAGCCAATTATGATAGGGACAAAAACCCTCCTTTAGTGGCTATGGCTCAAGGAGACAAGCAGCCTGCAGGCACTGCACTTTCTTTTGCAGATCAGCTAAGAAAGATTCAGGGACAGCTGATTGAGCTTAAAGTTGCTGTGGATGGAGGAAATTGTCCTCGGAGTCCCCAGATTCCTTTTAGAGATCAATGGAATCCTCGGGGTAAAGATCCCCCTACAGTTAATCCCTCTGCACCTCCTCCTGAGGAGCCCTGTAGGTGGGGACCTCTGCTGCAGTCTTCGGTTTGGGAAATGCCTGCTGAGCCTTCGCCAGGTTATGTTAAGCCAGGATCGGACTCTGTTGTACGATCCCCTCTTCAAATGGCTTGTGAAGAAGCTCACAAGCAGGGCTGGATCCACAGCCTGAGGCCCCTGTTGTAGCCCCTGTGACTATCAGACAATTATCAGGCGTAAAAGATCAAAGGTCCCCCCTACAAAAGATTTTACAAGATGCTAGTACAGGAGCAACTTTAAAAGGGACACATTGCTTCCTCTAATTCCACTGGAATTCTCCCATTTTTGTTATTAATAAAAAATCTGGTAAGTGGAGATTATTACAAGATTTACAAAAGGTTAATAAAACCATGAAATTAATGGGAGCCTTACAGACAGGCTTGCCCTGTCTTGCAGCTATACCAAAAAACACATATAAAATTGTTTTGGACTTGAAAGATTGTTTTTATACTATACCTTTAAATCCTGATGACTGCCCTAGATTTGCTTTCAGTGTTCCTTCTGTTAATTTACAAGAACCTTTTAAGAGATATCATTGGCTAGTGCTACCTCAGGGAATGGCTAATAGCCCTACATTATGTCAAAAATTTGTATCAGCTGCAATAAAACCTACCCAAAGGGCATTTTCAGATATTTACATCATCCACTACATGGATGACATACTTCTTGCCCACTCTTGTGAACCAAAGTTGCTTGCTGCTTTTGCTCATTTACAAAAAAAGCTCCACAATTATGGGCTAGTTCTAGCCCCAGAAAAAATTCAACAAGTGCCTCCTTACTCTTATCTGGGATATTGTTTAATGCCTCAGGCCATTGTGCCTCAAAAAATACAAATCCGGCGAGATTGTTTAAAAACATTAAATAATTTCCAAAAGCTACTGGGAGACATTAACTGGATTAGACCTCAGTTGCGGTTGACAACCGGTAAATTACAACCTTTGTTTAAAATATTACGTGGGGAAACTGATCCTACTTCTCCCCGCGAGATAACACGGGGAAGAGGCTTTGCTTGTATTTCTCCAGGTCCGGAAGAAAAACCTTTGTAAATTCCTGGTCGGTGTTAAACCATACCATAAACGACAGCCCACAGAAGAGAAGACATCTATAGATACCCATCCACGCCCCTAGGGTGTGAAAAAGCTCTCACATTCCGCAGCTGCAGAAGGACTTTCCACTTCAGACCCTGTTAAATGGATAAAGACTTTGGGTAGAGGGTTTTTGCTGGGGATATTGCTATTCTGTTTATTGTTCTGTTTATTTTACATAGTCCTCAGATGTGGACAAATAGCCCTCCGACGGGCTGTAAATAAAACAACTACATGTTCTGTGTTTCTCATGCTTCAAAAACAAAAAAGGGGGAGATGTAGTCACACAGCAGCCTAGCCGACTGTCCCCCCCATGTCTTTTCTTAAAAAAAAAAAAAAAAAAAGTCAGTGAGACTGTGCCTTTTTAGGACTTTGCTTATCTTTATGTTTTACACCTTATGTCTCTCTGTCTGGTCCCCAAAAGATGGTTTGCAGCCAAAGACGGGTAAGATATCTCACGTGAGATACAACCTAAGCCAGGCGGAACTGAGTGGGGACCCCCAATGAGCTGCCTTAGAAGATCCAAAAAGGAGCCTTTCCTCCCCTGTGCATTTATGAGGGACGGGTTAGTCAATGATGGGTAAATACTTAGGAGCCGCTTCAACACCTAATACAGGGCTTGTATGATAAAATATAAGTACCAAAGACGGGTAAGTTGAGGCAGGCGTCCTGAGATGCCTAAGACAGGCACCGTCTCCTCGCCATTCCGGCTGGATGGAAATTGCTCTTAATAAATAAAAAAGGGGGAGATGTGGGGAGCCATGGTTAAAGCTAATTGCAAGCCTTAATGGCTCTGCTAATGCATAACCGGTTTGTGCTCCTGAGGCATTGTCTTTGCCTGCACCTGGAGGGTGCTTACGAACTGCTAAGGTATGAAGTGGGAACAACCAGTTTCAAGACATAGTGATGCTAATCAGGGTAATTGATGGATTCTGTCATGGGACAATCGTTTTGGGGAGTTTCAGTGATTAAGTAAGTTTCTGTGAAAAAGTTAAAAAATCAACTGTTAATGATGTAATGCATTTTTGTGATTGTGAGCTTATACGTACTCAAAAGATATAAATTCAGCAGAGAAAATAAACCTGGTGCTTCAGGACCACTGAAGACCGGCCGCATTAGCATATGTGTGAGTGCCTTTTTTCATTCCCACTCCCCTTGTCAGGAACCGTTCGACTCGTGGCGGCTGGCTCGCCACATGACATGATCTTGCATATACAAAATCCTAATGATTCCACTAAAAGATTATTAAACTAATAAATGAGTTCCTCAAAAACTATAATATATGATCAATATACAAAAATCAATTCTATTTCTACGCTTTTGTAATGAACAATTTGTAATTAAGAAAATGTGATTAAGAAAACAATTCCATTTATAATAGCATCAAAAAGAATAACACATTTAGGAATGAGTTTAACAAAAGAAGTGTAATGCTATACCTTGAAAACTACAAAACATTGCTGAAAAAACTTAAAGAAGATCTAAATAAATGTAAGAATATCCAATGTTCATGGATTGGAAGACTTAATATTGTTAAGATGGCAAGAGTACTCAAATTGATCTATAGATTCAATGCAGTTTCTAATAGAATTCCAAATGACTTCTTTGTAGAAATTGGCAAGCTCATTCTAAAATTTACATGGAATTACCAGAATAGCTGAAACAATCTTGAGAAAGAGCTACAAAGTTGGAAGATTCACACTTCTTGATTTCAAAACTTACTACAAAGCAATGATAATCAAGACACTGTGGCAGCATGAGGGTAGACATATAGATCAATAGAATAGAAATGATAATTCAGAAATAAAACCATGTGTCCATGGCCTCCAAGACCATTCAATGGGGGAAAGAATAATTTTTTCAACAAATGGTGCTGGGACTACTGGGTAGCCACATACTAAATAAATAAATAAATAAATAAATAAATAAATAAATAAAGTTGAACCTCCATCTCACAACATACATAAAAATTAAACCAAAATGAACCACAGAGCTTAATGTAAGAGCTAATATTGTAAATTCTTAGAAGAAAATATAGGAGTAAGTCTTCATGACCTTAGATTTGACAATGGATTCTTAGGTATGACACCAAAAGCATGAACAAAGAGAAAAAATAAATTGGAGTTCTAAAAGATTAAAAACATTTGTGCTTCAAAATACACTATTAAGAAACTAAAATAAACAACCCACAGAATCAGAGAAAATATTTGCTAATCAAGTATCTGATAAGGGGCATATATCTAGAATACATAAACAACACTTACAACTTAACAATAAAAAAGCAAATAAGCCAATTTAAAAATTGGGCAAAGGATCTAAAATGAAAAGACATTTCTTCAAGGAAGACATACAAATGGTCAACAAGCACATGAAAAAATGCTTAACCTGAGAGTGTAATGCTGAGCAAAATAAGTCAGACAGAAAAAGCAGAGAACCATGTGATTTCACTGATATGTGGTATATAAACCAAAAACAACAAAAGAACAAGACAAACAAATGAGAAACAGAAACTCATAGACACAGACAATAGTTTAGTGGTTACCAGAGGGTAAGGGGGGTCGGGGGTAGGAGATGAGGGTAAGGGGGATCAAATATATGGTGATGGAAGGAGAACTGACTCTGGGTGGTGAACACACAATGGGATTTATAGATGATGTAATACCGAATTGTACACCTGAAATCTATGTAATTTTACTAACAATTGTCACCCCAATAAATTTAAAAAATAAATTTAAAAAAATGCTTAATGTCATTGCTCATCAAGGAAATGCAAATCAAACCACAATGAGATATCATTCCACAACCACTAGGATGGATTGAATCGAAAAGTCAGGTAATAACACACGTTGGTGAGGATGTATAGAAATTGGAACCTTCATACACTTCTGGTGGGAATGTAAATGGTGCACTTTGAAAAACAGTCTGGCAGTTCCTCACATGATTAAACATAGAGTTACCCTGTGATCCAGCAATTCCTACGTATATACCCAAGAGAAATGAAAAGGTGTCCACACAAGAACTTGTACACAAATGTTTATAACAGCATTATTCATAATAGCCAAAAGTTAGAAACAGCACAAATGTAAATCAACTGATGAATGGATGAACAAAATGTGGTATATTCATGCAATAGAATGTAATTTGCCCATCAAATAGAATGAAGTACTAATATGTGCTGCAACATAAATGATGCTTAAAACATTATGCTGAAGAAGCCAGACACAATATACTACATATTGTATGAAACGTCCAGAATAGGCATTTGTATGCTTTTGCATGAAATGTCCAGAATATGCGACATAGAGACAGAAAGTAGATTAGTGGTGGCCAGGGGCTGGGGAGAAAGGAGAAATGGGAAGTGTATTTGTTTTCTATGGCTGTTATAAGAAATTACCACAAACTGGATGGCTTAAAAACTGTAGAAATTTATTCTCTCATAGTTCTGGAAGATAGAAGTCCGAAATCAAAGGTTTCAGCAGGGCCATGCGCCCCCTGAAGGCCCCAGGGAAGAATCCTTCCTGGCCTTTTTCTAGTTTCTGGTAGCTGCGGGCATTCCTTGGCTTTCCATGGCTTATAGCTGCATCACCCTAACCTCTGTCTCTGTTTTAACATGACTGTCTTTCCTGAGTTTATCTCTGTGTGTCCTCTCCTCTTCTTATAAGGACACTAGTCATTGAATTTAGGAGCCATACCAATTCAGTATGATTTCATCTTAACTAATTACCTGTGCAAAGACCTTATTTCCAAATATGGTCATATTCTGAGATTCCAGGTAGGCATGAATTTTAAGGGGACACTATTCAACACACTATAGAGAGTGACTGCTAACAGATACAAGCTTTCTTTATGAAAATGTCCTAAAATTGACTGGTAATGCAGCACATTTCTGTGACTATACAAAAAGCCATTTAGTTATACACTTTAAATGGGGAATATGGCATTTAAATATGGCATGTTAATTATATCTCCAAAAAGGTATCTATAAAGGAAAAAGAATCAACAATCCCCAATAAAGTAACTTCTAAGAGATACACAGGAAGAAGAAGAAACATGATCCCAAAAGGAAGATCTGAGATGTAGGAAGGAATGGTTTACGTGAGCCGGAAGATAAGTCTCTGAAGGTCAAGGACTTCATTTTGTTAACTGCTTGAGTCCCCAAACCTACAGTAGGTGTTCCAAAAATATGTGTTGGATAGATGGTTAATGGGCAAACAGATTGGTAAATACGGGCATAAATCTAAATAAACATTTTCATTAAATAATATCTAATTTTTGTGGTTATAAACAAATAAGGTAAAACAATGTGAACAATAGCATGTAAGCTGGGAGAATGTGTTCAGCATTAGAGCAATGAAATTGCCATAGAATTTTTGAGGCATAGGCTAAAGATATAGATTAACTGTGGACTTCATAAACCAAATATGCATGAAAATACTTTAAAAGGAACAATTAAGAGAATAAAAAGGGTATATCTTCTTAGCTAATTGAGCAAAAACTTGGGCAAAAAGGTAAGAGAAACTCAATCCAGTGAAATGCTGGAAAAGAGGATATAGATAATGTAAGACAATTAGAAAACAAAACAAGAGGGCATTAAAAAAAATCCAAATACATCAAAGATAGATATAAATAGACTAAATATTCCATTTAAAAGACAGATTGTTATATAAGATTAAAAACAAATCCCGCTAAATACTAAAGAAATACATCTAAAACATAAGCACACAGTTGGGAAGCATGCACACATACACACACCTGTAACCCAAATCCTGGAACCAAATGTATTTCCAAATACAGATTAATTTTAATTTAAGAAATTAATCCAGGGCATATATTACTTAATATCCCCAGTGTGGTTTGAGGCAGCACCTCATAATCAAACACAATCATATTTCTGAAAGGAACATATAAATATTCACACTAAGTTGAATTACATCAAGACTATAGTTTCACATCAGCAAATCATTTGCTGCCAAATGAATTATGAACAAAACTTTGTTCTCAGAGCTTTTGGATTTTCATAACAGCAGATAATGCAATTATAGACCAGAACCAGGCAAATATTAGCCAAAAGAACTGGTATTTCTGTGGCAATATTAAACAAAACAGGTTCTAAGGCACACATTATTAGGTGTTACCAAATAATGATAAATTTTTTCAAAGATGGTATGTTCTTTTTATTGTCTTGAGAACACTAGTGTGCTTTATTTATTTTATTTTTATTATTTGTTTTATTAGTTTCAGGTGTACAAAATATAATGATTCGACACTTATACCCCTCACAAAGTGATAACCGCCCCTCCAGTCTACTACTGCTCTGACATCGTATATAGCAGTTACAATATCATTGACTATATTCCCTATGCTGTACTTTACATCCCATGATGATATATATATAATTATACTTAACATACAATATTATTCTACTTCAGTTTCAGGTGTATACTGCCGTGGTCAGGCATATACACAATCTCTGAAGTGATCCCCCTGGTAAGTCCAGTGCCCATCTGGCACCTTACATGATCTTTACAACATTATTGGTTATATTCCCCATACTGTATTTCACATCACCATGACTATTTTGTGAAATAATATTTTAAAAGATTCAGTTCACGTGGAAGTCTAAATTGATATACTTTTATTGAGATAGACTCCAAATATAAAGAAAAAGTGATAGTACAATTATGTGTACACACCAAATAATTTTCAAATTATTATATCCTGTCTGTTCAGTATTTCAGTGTATATCTTGTAGTCCCAACTAAATTACAATTAAATCAGTAATGTGCGGTGTTTTCACGGAGAAATGCCTTCCAAGGGAAAGGCACTGGGTGAGGCTCTTTATACTTATGACCTCCTTTGTGCTACATGACCCTACAAAGTGGGACTTGGTGTCCCCTTGTTGCAACAAGGGAAGTTAAGTAATTCATCCAAAGTCACACTGCTAAGTATCAGAGTTTGGATTTAAATTTAATTCTGTTTGACTCCAAAGATCCAAGCTCTTTTCAAGGTATCGTGAAATAAGCATAAGACATTGTCTATTGATTTAGGGAAATTAAAATAGCAGCCATTATACAGAATTAAAATCAGAACTAGGGATCTATACATACTACCGATTATCATTTTCCAGGAGGCATATTACCAAGCATCCATGCACGGGAGACATGTTCTAAGGGCTTACACATTCATCATCCTCTTGCATCTCCCCAGATCTTGCCATTTTCTCCCTGACCTTGAAATGAGGTGAACTTACAGTCAATCCCAAGATATTTTGATATGTCTTAGCCTTAAACTCATATTATGCTTTTAACACAAAAATATAGAGTTGTTTGAGTGAGAAATGAATTTAGAATTTAAAGCCTTTTTAAACCATTTTAAATGTTTTTCTACTCTCATTCACCAATTATCCCCCATAAAATAGAAAGAGAAAATAATTATAACAGAAATCGATCACAGTAACAGCACTTGGCATAAAAATATACAGTACAAAATAGTCTAGAAATAAAAACAACATATTTGCCTTTATGTTTAAATAGCACCAAAGACTACTCAAGAAGCAAAATCATACAGGGTGTACTTCTCTTCACCACCGATATCAGAGAATGCTCAAGACAAAACACTGCTCCCTCCTCACAAAGAACCTGGGAGCAAGATGGAGGCGTGCATATTCACAATTCACCACAAGAGGGCGCCCTTATCAAAAGGGAGTGAAAGGTCATCCTGCCCTAAATATGCACCGGAAGAGTAAATCCCTGTCTAAAGCGGTTGAGAATATTTGTATAATCAGGGGCTGCTGCTAGAATTGGTAAAGCAACGATCCAAATTAAGATTTTTCTCCAATACTATTTTTGTGTTGTCAATCCCATTTCTAAAATGAATTATTAGAGATATTATCTAAAGAATAACAAATTTTCCTGTCTGTACGGTAAAACAAAAACCAGATGAATTGCTCACATAAAATAATTCTAGTAAGCATCAGTTTATATGAATTTTATTTTAGGTGGACTTCACCAAAAATCGGAGAGTGAAAGGGTTTCAGCCTGCATGTCCCTTTTAGAAAGGAAGACGTGAATTTAAACCTTGTATCCCTTAAAAACTATTGAAGAGTAAAAAACTTGAGTTCAAATTCCAGTTTTATTATCTTTCAAAAGTGTGCATAGCAATGGTCTCATCCTCATTGTCTCTCCATGTCATTGGTATAGCGTTTCTGTCATATAACTCAGATCCTATAGATCTGATCTAGCAACCAAGAATCTATCCAGCTTCCAGGTACCTACGAGCCAAGAGGTGGTGTGTACACTTATGGGCAGGCTCTGGGGTCAGGCATTTCTGTGTTTGAACTGCCTCCATTTTCTACTAGCTATATAAGACCTTGGGTTAGCCTTTTAATCTGCCTGTGTCTCTGTATCCTTATCTGTAAAATGGAAATAATAATAATAATAGTACCTACCCTAGAGAGCAATTGTAAGGAATCACTGAGATAAATAATATAGAGTATACAGTAAAGTGCTTAGTCCAGGAATATACTCAAATGTTAATTATTATAACTGATTTATTCACAGCTATTTAGTGAGCACTTACAGTGTGCTGTGTACTGTTTATTCTAGGTGCTTGTGATGCATCCATGAACAAAATTGGGAATAATCCCTGCCACTGTGGGCTTGCATTCTGGCAAGGGAAGGCAGACAGTAAATATAGGCATTCTAAGAAAATAAAGTAAGCCAGAAGGTAAGCAGTAATAAGTGCTATGAAAATGAAAAGAAGTGGTGCAGACTATGGAGACTTGAGAAGGCCAGTTACAGTTTAAATAGTATGGTCAGGTAGGCCTCATTTTATGGGTGGGGCTTACGAAACAAGGAGAAGATGTGGGGATAATATGGAGTGGAGTGGGAGCATTTAGGCAAAGGGAACAGCCAGTTCAATGGCCCTGCAGCAGAAATGTGCCCACTTTGTTCCACAAAAGCAAAGGAGCCTAGGGCAGCTGGAGTGGAGAGCACATCTCCAAACCCACTCTCACATCAAGCTACATGAGGTCCAAAACAAAACACGGCGTCTTCCCCCTTTCAAACTTTCTGCCATATTTTCACTCTTTATTAATGTGAAATTCTTCCAAGATGGTAACTTAGAAGTCATTTTTATTTTTAAATTTTTTTTTCAGACATTAAAATTTTTTATTTGAATTTAAAAATTTTTAAATTATAAAATATTTCAAACATACAGAAAATCTCATGAGATTTTAACTCTTTTTTTCACTGTTGTCTCCCCAGAGCTTAGAACATGGCCTGTAACTTAGTAGCAATTCAATGAGTGTTTGTTTGTTTGTTTTTATTAGTTTCAGGTATACAAAGCAATGTGATAGCTAGACATTTACACCCCTTACAAAGTGATAACCCACTCCCACGCTACTACCCCTCTGACATCTTATATAGCTATTACAATACCATTGACTATATTCCCTATTTTGTACTCCACCACATTCCGTGACTATATATACCTATATATTTAGTTATAGTTGACATTTAGTGTTATTCTACTTCAGCTTCAGGCACACAGTCTATGAAGTGATCCCCCTGATAAGTCCAGTGCCCATCTGGCACCTTATGTGATCTTTAAACATTGTTGATTATATTCTCCATAGTATATTAACTACCAATTTGTATTTCTTAATACCTTTTTCGCCCTGTCCCAAACCCCATTTCCATCTATCCCCCTGATAGAACTAGTACCTATCTGGCACCATACCTAGTTATTATAATAATATTGACCATAGTCCTTATGCTACTGTGTTTCCCCGAAAATAAGACCTAGCCGGACAATCAGCTCTAATGCGTCTTTTGGAGCAAAAATTAATATAAGGCCCAGTATTATATTATATTATATTGTATTGTATTGTATTGTATTGTATTGTATTGTATTGTATTGTATTATATTGTATTATATTGTATTATAATTAAAGACCCAGTTTTATATTACAGTAAAATAAGACTGGGTCTTATATTAATTTTTGCTCCAAAAGACACAGTAGAGCTAGCTGATTGTCTGGCTAGGTCTTATTTTCGGGAAAATACGGTATACTGAAGTCATTTAAAAATTCCTTCTCTACTTCATTCCTTATGCTCTTTTTTCTTCTTAGTGTCTTTGGATTTATCCTTTTCTTTCCATCTTTGCTGTCATGACACGGAGACATATTAATATTTGACCCTAAGACTGGAAAAGGTATGGTGCCCTTCTTTAAGTTGCAAAGGTCTATAAAACTTCATGAAAGCTGAGGCTTTCTCATTTTTAGGTACCTGCCCCTGCTTTGTCCCTGAGTATGTGCTTAGTCTGCCTCTCAGGTATCCAACACTGCTATCTTATCACCCAGCCCACTTCTAAGTTACTTCAGTAGTTTCTTAACTAGTCACGCCTCAGTACCTCCCAGTTACAATCTATACAACACAAAATCTTCTAATTGACCTTCCTAAGATGTTGCCTTCATTGGTCATCTCTCTACTTAAGGACTTGTAATGACCATGTATTTGTTACTTACCAGAAAAGTCTAAATTGCAATGCCTGGCCTCATAATTATGAACTACTTGAGGTCAAAAACCTCATTTAAAACTTCTGTTGTAGTCAAAGAAACGCATAGCATGGTGAATGATAAATGCAGACACTCAACACTTGAATTGATTTGAAAAGAAAATTGAAAGAAAAAAAAGTAAAACTCACATAATACTAAATTCTTCCAGCTCTGAGGACCATATTGGTTTGTTTGTTTTCTTTAAAGTCAGTTTTATTAAGGTATAATTCACCTACAGTAAGATTTACTCTTTATAGTGTACCAATCTCTGAGTTTTGACAAATGCATATGGTTATGTAACCATGGTCATAATGAAGATATAGAACACAGAGTTTAGCACTCTAAAACATTCCCTTATGTCTCTTTGTAGTCCCCCCCGCCCCCTCGCAATCATTAATCTGTTTCCTATTCCTATCGTTTTTTTCTTTTCTGCATGTCATATAAATGGAATCATCCAGTATATTAACTTTTGAGCCTGGCTTCTTTCACTTAGTATAATGTATTTGAGATTTATCCATTTTGTTCCACATATCAATAGTTTGTTCCTTTTTCTATTATATGAATGGACTACAGTTTGTTTATACATTTACCAGCTGAAGAATATTTAGAAGGTTTCCAGTTTGGGGCCATTATGAATAAAGCTGCTATAATCACTCATGTACAGGTTTTTGTATGAACGTGTTTTCATTTTTCTTGTATAAATGCATAAAAGTGGAACTGGTGGAGCATGTGGTATGCTTAACTTTTTAAGGAAATGCCAGACTGTTTTTTAAGGTGGCTGTAACTGTTTTACATTCCCACCAGCAATATAGGACATTCCAGTTGTTCCCAATCCTCACCAGCACTTGGTAGCTCACTTTTTTTTTTTTAATTATTTTACCAATTCTAATAGGCATAGTTCATTGTGGTTTCAATTATGCATTTTCCTCATGACAATGTTGACCATCTTTTCATGTGCTTATTGCCATCTGTATGTGTTCCTTGATGAAATGCCTATTCAAATATTTTGTCATTTTTAATTGCTTTGTTTTGTTATTGTTGAGTTTTGCGAATTCTTTATAATTCTAGGTACAAGTTCTTTAACAAATATGTTTTGCAAATACTTTCTCCTGGTCTATGGATTGTCTTTTCAAAAAAATTTGCATATAATTGAATTCACATTGGTGTACAATCTATGAGGTTTAACACTTGCATAGATTCTTGTATAGATTTTTGCATAGATTTTTGTCTACAAAAAACATATACTACATTCTATTACCCTAAATAATACCCTCATGTCCCCCTTTTGGTCAGACCCTTTCCCCTCCGCATCCTCTGATAACTCGTTCTCTGTTGCTACAGTTTTGCCTTTTCTAGTATCTCAAGTAAATGAAATAACATAGTATGCAATCTTTTAAGACTGGCTTCTTTCACACAGCATGATGCTGAGTACTTGTCTCTTGTATGGATAGTCCACAGTTTATTTACCAAGTTGCCCACTAACGGATACTTAAGCTGTTACAAGTTTTTGGCAATGAGGATTTTGGGAAAATAAATGTAATACTCATGACGAATAAAAACAAAATATTAGACATTGTTGAAAACAACAGATTCGAGCCACACTGTTGAGAAAGTCAGTGAAGAAGGGTTGTCAGAAAAGTGGAGACAAAGGGTATTGTGGGACCACCTCCATTAGGATGACATGTCCACAAGGCATAAGAGGAACCAAAATTAGTCTGAGGAGTATCGTGAGCCAGAAAGGCAGCCCAGGTTAACACTGTACCCTGACTTGCAGCTGAAAGCAGGAAATGTGATTGACATATTGGTAACGACAACCATCCGAAGCTACAACTATATTAACTATTTTCCTTACATTTATATAATTTCTCCTTCCTACTTTTCAGAAAGTGTTACAATAATAAAAAGCTATTTGGACTAGAATATCTAAATCCTAAATCAGAAAGAAAGTTCAAAGCCATATTGATGAAGCAGCAAGAAAAAAATTCAGCTGAGAATTTGAAATGAGATGCTTATTTGTTCTCTGAGCTTCCTCTATATATTCCAGGGCAAAAGAGAATTGTTGTTCTTTTGGTTGTTAATTGGAGGAAAATCAGTTTTTCAGGAGAGGAAAACGTTTTCCTGTCACTAAATTCTCACGTAAATTTGTCACATAATTTCTTACTCGTATATAAAAGGCCCATAAGAAATATTGAATACCATCATGAAAACAACAGTTTTGCAAGAGATGCAAAAATTCCTTCATAGGAAATTGCACTGTATCCCTCTTCAGCATAATCTATCAGAACATGGAATGTGGGAAAATTTGATGTATTTATACCCAGTTTCTCAAACATGGTCAGTGTTGAAAATCACCTGAGGCTACTTGATACACAAGCAAATTCCTAAGCCCTACCCCAGACCAACTAAATCAAAATTTTGGGGGGAGCAGGAGGGGGACAGTGCACTGGAATTGGGTACATTAAAGTTTGAGAAACACCTCTACAAAAAAATTATGGCTGCTTTTAGGTCATATAATAATGCAGAAACATAAATGGAGAGGTTTAGGAAAATGAATAATTAACATATCCTTTAAATCGTTTCTCTTGATATTAATTGTTTCTGCTGTGCTTTTGGCAGCCAATTAAGAGCAGAGTCTCTGGTAAGTGCCTGGGGTGCAAACCTTTGGTATTATTAACTGAACCTCGTTAATTCAAACGCTTTGAAGTGTGTACGTCTACAAAAGAAGCTGTACGATTGCTCATATCTCTAAAAATCTTGATAAGCATATTAATAAAGAAAATAAGAGGTTGAGCTTACTTTTGTGTCTATTTGCCCAGCCTGCTTTAAGCATATTAGCACGCACATATCAGTGTCCATCGCCAACAAGACATAAACACAGACCAGGAGGCCCCGGACCTGGAAATACCTTGCCAGCAGCTTTAGTTTATGTGTGGACCTGAAAGTCATAAACAACAGTTCTTTAAAAATATTCTCAGGTTCAGATTGTGCTCCCACAGTTAGCTGAGGTTACTGAAGTGTTACAGTCTATGTTTCATGCATCTCCTTATTCTGCCTACAGGAAACCATGAGAGGATTTGACAAGTTTCCCTTTAAAAGCAGGACAAATAGAAGAGGCTAGCCAGCGATAAATAACTGGAAGTTTCAAGTCAAGAAAACATCTTGCATTTATTTGATATTCCCATTGATGCTTAGATCTAGTGCATGCCCAAAGCTCTTGCTCTACATATACTTCCTGGGAGAAGAGGCCAGCCTGTATAACAATATCCAAGGTCATTATCTGTGTCTGGCTGCAAATACCATTTGTTAAGCCCTTGTGGGCATGTGTGAAATGCTGGATGTGAAAAGCCCCAGTAAGAGCTTATTTTAGAGGGAAAAAATAATACCACCTTAACGTCGAAAGACATGTTCGAATAACTTGAATGTCTAAAACCCAATAGAAAAATAGAAAGAATACTCCCACTGAAAATAACACCATGTTGAACTTTAAATCCATAAAATAAAATACACCATTTTTTGCCTATCAGAATGTGCAAAGAAAATAAATCCACCACCACCATTGTTTGCTTTGAAAAAATTTGAAAAACAAAATATGTGAACATTATATTTGACTTACTGATTATATTTAACTTTCATTTGTATTTAATCCAAATCCTTCTGTCTCGTGGAATGAAAAATTCTGATTGTTTTTCATTCAATATGGACTACCCTTTCTTTTCCCCACCCCAATCTTCAACTCTCAAGGAATGTATTTCCTAGAGGACTTTTAAGGTCTGTGTTCTCATTTCTGCTCTGTACACTGTATTACATATACATATAAACACATACTTTGTGATGTTTGCCCTTAAAGAACTCTGATTTGGCTGATTACCCTATCACCTGATTCCTTTTCGATCCTGCAGTTGATAATAGCTGGAAGTTCCCTGAGTGTTCCCCAATTTTTAAACATTAAATCTTTTAGACTCATTCCAGGCCATTTCCTTTTCTAGTCCTTGACTCTTTCATGAAATGACCCCTTTTAGTTCAGCCAAATGTAAACAAAATTGAATTTTAGCTCAGCTCTTACAAGAGCTGTGTTTAGACTATGATTTGCTCTAGGCCAGTGCTTTTCAAAGGGAAGATTTTCATCTCTGGGTTCCTTGAAGGTGAAAGATGCCAGGGATCAGGAAGGCGGATTTTAAAATACATATATATGTATATATATTTGTCATTCATAACTTATATTCGAGAAGAAAATAAGCTTTAGATGCAAGTAAAAAGCAACTAAGCATGGAGGGCCACTTACGTAATTCAAAAATGCAAAATTATCCTATAACTAATTAAACTAGCTATTTATTTATACCCCCATCTTATTTCAAAATGGATCTTATTATGTAATTCCATTTATATGAAAGGTCCAAAATAAGCAAATGTGAAGAGACAGAAAGTAGATTGGTGGTTGCCGGGGGCTGGGAGACGGGGATGGGGAGAAATGAGTAATGGGTACAGGGTTTTTTTTTTGGAGTAATGAAAATGTCCTAAAATTAGGTAGTGGTGATGGTTGCACAACTCTGTGAATATACTAAAAACCACTGAATTATACACTTTGTTTTATTATTTTTGAATGGTATTTTTTATTAGTTTCAAATATGCAAAACAACCTAGTTATTAAACATTGATATACCTCCCCAAGTAATAATCCCAATAAGTCTATTACCAATGTGACACTGTAGCTATTAGAATATTATTGACTATATTTCCTATGCTGTACTATAGATCCCTGTGACTATATTTTAAATTATAGTTGACATTCAATATTATTTATATTAGTTTCTGGTGTACAGCATAGTGATTAGACATTTATATAATTTATGAAGTGATCTCCCCAATAAGTGCAGTGGAAATGTACATTTGAAAAGGGTGAATTTTATGGTTATGTACATTATATCCCAATAAAGCTTTTATTTTAACAAACGGATTTATATAGTTCCTCTCGGTCAATAGATGATAGAACAACCCAATAGAAAATGGACAAAGGATATGTATTGGAAACTCACATAGAAGGAACCACAATTAGACAAATAAGTGTGGAAACAGACAAGGTATCACAAGTGGTTGGGGAAAATGCAAAACAACACAACGAGATATTTCTAACCCATTATATTGGCAAAAATTGTAACACTCCAAGTGATAGCAGGATGTCAGAGTGAGAATCGCATATATAACTGGTAGGGATTTAAATTGGTATAACAGCTTTGGAGGGCAATTTGGCAATATTTCAAAGTTAAAATAAGCATATTCTACAACCCAGCAGTTGCTTTCCTCAGTGTACTCTCACATACTGGAGCAAAGATATATGCACAGAAACATCCATTAGCACTGTTTATAATAGGGAAAAATGGAAACAACTCAAATATCTATCAATAAAGGGATGGAGAACTAAACCATGGTGCATATATACACTTTTGGAATACTGTATACCGTGTTTCCCTGAAAATAAGACCTAGCCGGACAATCAGCACTAATGTGTCTTTTGGACACATTATATTAATGTTTGCTCTAAAAGACACATTAGAGCTGATTGTCCAACTAGGTCTTATTTTCGGGGAAACAAGGTAGCACCAAAATAAATAAATTAGATTTACTATAAGAATGTATTTACAAAATATATGCCACAGGATTTCTTTTAAGGGAGGTAGAATAGGAAAAATAAGATTAAGCTAAAGATTTTACGCACAAAATGAAGTTTGGCTCACCTGCAGACCCTAAACTTTCAGCCAGTGCAGAAAGGGAAATCTGATTGATTAAAGAACTAAACTGTGATGTAAAAACATACAACTCTGCCTGACACTAAGATCAGAGAGAAGCTTCCTCCAGGATTTTCAGAAAGAGGCCACCGTGAAAGGTGCATAATAAGCAATGTCATCAACGCCATCCTGTCATCTACAGAACCGATTCTCATCTCCACAGAGCTGCACTCTCCAAATTTCTGGCTTTATCGGAAGATTCATTTTTGAGAGCAGGGGTAAGAACCTGAGACGACAAAGTATTCTGCTTGGCCAGCACAGTGTTTAAAATTGTTAAATTTCAATGCCTTAGGTGGGACGTACACTTAGAATGACGCTATCGAAGAGAACTTTCTGCAGTGATGAAATGTTCTCTGCCAGCACAGGTGGCTGCCAGCTGAGTATGTGTGGCTAGTTTGAGGGAGGGACTGAATGAAAATTTGATTTAACTAATTTTAATTTAAATATTCACATATGGCTAGTGGTGACTTAATAGCATAGTAAAAGCTCTAGAAGGCCACAGTCCCTACCGTTCTCTTCTTTATTAACCCTCCCACCTACCAGCATCACACATTTAGTAGGTTATCTGGCCCCTGAAGGTGCTTTTTTGAACTCATGTTCTAAAGTACCGAGTCTTGAAGAATGGACAGATTGCAATATTATTGTATATTCTCTTTCATTCCTTTATTTAATTAATATTCATTCTACCTGTGAGGTATCAGGTCTGTGTCAGACACAGCACTTACAATCTCAAGGGCAGCATAGGCAAATCTAGGACAGCATTGCGGGATAAGCAGTACATGTGGTAGGAGAAAAGCAAGGTCAACAGGGAGCATACAGGATGGTGGTGTTAGAAAATGTACCCTGACCTTGGTGAGACGGAGGCTTGCCCTGTCAGGGACAACTAACAATGAGTACAAGCCGGCTGGAGTGGGAGCAGTTCTCAGAAGAGGAACCAGCATGGCTTGTTCTAGGGGTTCAAAGAAATTCACTAGAATTTAGAATGTGGGGGTGGGTGATTGTTAAAAATTGGCAGGAGTGAGGTCACGCAGGATGTTTGAACTGTGTGAGACTGACTTTGGACTTTGTCTTGAGGGCAATAGAAAAACCACTGAAATTTTTTCAGCGGAGGAAGACATTCCTGTCATCTCTACATTGAAAATAAATTTACCAGAATGACCATACGATCCAGCAACCCCACTTCTGGGTATCTACCCCAAAGAATTGAAAGCAGGGACTCCAATAGATCAGTGCACACCCACGTTCACAGCAGCATTATTCACAGTAGCCAAAAGGTGGATACAACCCAGGTGTCCACTGAGATATGAATGGATAAACAAAATGTGATCTATACATACAATGAATGATTCAGGCTTAAAAAAGAAGGAAATTCTGACACATGCTACATCATGGATAAACTTTGAGGACATTATACTTTATATGAGATACCTAGAGTAGTCCAATTCATAGAAAAAGAAAGAATGGTGGCGGCTAGGGGCTGGAGGGAAGGGGAGATGGGGAGTTACTGTTTAATGGGTAGAGTTTCACTCTGAGATGATATAAACATTTTAGAAATGAAGAGTGGTGATGGTTGCACAATATGTGAATGTATTTAGTGCCACTAAACTGTACACTTAAAGGTGGTTAAAAAAGGAAATTTTATGTTATGTCTATTTTAGCACAATAAAAATAACAAAATAAATCCTTCATCACCTCTTGCTAAAACAATGGATAAGCCTCCTAAATGCAACCATCTTTGATCCCTCACAGTTTATTTTCTACATAGCAGGGAGAGTGATAGTTTTGAAACATAAGTCAGGTCACGTCTAATCCTTGCTGAAAAGCTTTCAGTAGGGGTGGGCCCTGGCAATCTGGTCCCTCATCACCTCTCTGGCCTCATCTCCTCCTCTCCCCCTCTGGCTCACCCCACTCCAGCCCCAGTGGCCTCTGTGGGGCTCTCTGAACACAGTAAGCCAACTTCTACTTTAGGGTCTTCTCACTAAAAATTCTTTCCTCTGTTATTCCCGTAGTTTGTTTCCCCATTTCATGATGCCCCAATATCACCCCACAGGCACCTTCCTTGACCACCTGATCTAAAAACATTCCTTCCTTGCTTTTCTTTATATAGCATTTACAGATGGTCCCTGACTTACGATGGCTTGACTTACCATTTTATTTGACTTCATGATGGTGTGAAAGTGATACACATTCAGTAGAAACCATCCTTTGAATTTCGAATGTTGACCTTTTCCCAGGGTGGTGATATGTGGTACAATACTCTCTCACGATGCTGAGCAGTGGCAGGGTGTCACAGCTCCCCATAAGCCACACGATGACAACCGATACACTGCAGTGTGCTGTGTTGCCACAGTGTTTGGATATTGAGCATGTTTAAGCTTGGCTAAGCTAAGTTATGATGTTTGGTAGGTTAGGTGTATTAAATGTATCTTTGACTTACAATATTTGGAATTTACCATGTAATCCCATCATAAATCGAGGAGTGCCTGTGTATGTACATGCTGGTTAATTTGTTTGTTGTCTGTCTCTCCAGCAATGTAAGTTCCATGAAGGCAAGAACTTTGTTTCTGGTTTTGTATGCTATGGAATCCCCAGGGACTGGATCAGTGCCGGGCATGTAGGAAACATTTGAAAGATATTTGCTGAATGAAAGAATAATTACATTTGTGGTTTAGAAAGATTGTGAAAATGGATTGCAGTGGAAGACTAGAATAGGAGAAACCAACTGGGTGGCTTCTGTAGAAATCACACAAGCAGCTGACATGGCCGGGAGGGTGGCAATGGGGGCACTGAGAGATTTAGGGACAGAAAGATATTTA
The DNA here is from genome assembly GCF_036562045.2 of Rhinolophus sinicus. Classification (NCBI taxonomy): domain Eukaryota; kingdom Metazoa; phylum Chordata; class Mammalia; order Chiroptera; family Rhinolophidae; genus Rhinolophus; species Rhinolophus sinicus. The sequence continues at coordinate 59,566,840 of NC_133756.1, read as the reverse complement.
GAAGAGAGAATCAAGAGGCTGGATGGAGGGCTCATTCACTGAGCTAGAAAACTCAGGAGGAGGAGATTTGCAGGAGAAGATGAGCTCTGTGTTAAACTCATTGAGTGGACTATCCCCACAGAGATGTTCAGTGGGCAGTTAGATACGTTCAGCAGAGAGATCTGGGCTAGAAATGTAGATTTAGCAACTCATAAATATAATTTTAGTGGAAATTTTGACAACTGTTGAGCAGCAGTTAGATGGAGGTTACACTTTTTGAAAAAGTACGTGACTGTACATAGTCAACGCTGCCAATTAATTTCAGACTCATGGGCTTTCACAGTCAGTCAAGCTGGTCATATTTTTAAAACTGTATGGAAGGCAGGAAATAAAACTTCTGTTTTATTTTTTTAAAAAAAAGGTAGAGTACTAGAATACTGCTACTCTTTTTTTTTTTTTTTTTTTAAACTGCAATTGGGTCCATTTTAATAGAGGATATCCAATCCTAAGCCATACATTCTGTAATCCATCTACAAATTAAATATATAAATTAATGTTCAGCCTTCATGAGAGCATCATTATCCTTTATATCTCAAATAAATTGTCTAATCCAACTTTGTTATTCCACACATGTGGAAATAAAATCCCTCAGACATTATTGACCTGCCTAAAGTCACACAGTTGGACATGGGCAGAGTCAGAACTAGAATACAGATCTCTGACTCTGTTTCTAACTCATTCATAATTATGGGCAAATTGTTTTGATTTTTGTTTTGGTCAATCCCTGGAAGGACTGCTTCAAAATTGTGCATCATGACTGCACTGCAGTTTACCAAGACCATAGCTACCTGGATATCCTGCAGAGTCACACATCTGTTCCATCCAGTGAAGCTATTGTCAGACAGCGTGTTTTCACTCTTTATTACTTTTCAGCAATGTTGAACTCACAGTTAAATATGTAGTAAAACAGCTTGAGAATAAAGATATGACCCCCAAGTCATGCTCAGATCTCACATTACTAAAAGATACAGCCATTTCTGCCTTCTAGATTTAAAGTCTAGACTGCGATACCTCTCAAAGGCTCTCCTTGAATGAATTTCTTACATCATGGAAAAGCATCCTTAGATGGTGTCCCTAAGATTCAAAATGTAGCGACCACGTCAAGCAGTGAAAACCTTACATTAGAGGCAGAATAAAGTATCACCTCAATTGTGATGTTCAACCACCCAGAACTAGTCATTTTTCTGGCCATTCCTGAAAAGAATAGTGGAAGACTCTTTGAAAGGCTACCCCAAAGGCTTCCCAACCTCTTCTTCCTTGCAGCACCTGGAAGTGGCCAACTGACCCAACAGAGAGCCGTGAGACATAAGCAAAATCTTCCCAGGCTGCTGTGGGAAATTTGGCATGAACCACCAGCTCCCTTTCCCCCCTTTGGACAAGAAGGCTTGAACTACAGCAGCTATCTTGCATTTAGGAAGGAAAAGGCCAAGGGAATCACACAATGTAGGCCCTACCATTGTCTAACTGCTGACCCACCAACTCCAGTAGATGTGTTTTCTGTTTCCCACAACTAAATAAAGTTGTGGCCAAAACACTAATGAAATAACTCCAATTGAAAGGATTGGGGGATAGGATGGGGCCTATCAGAATATTTGTGTGTGGGGTCCAGTTTTATATTTTCATCCATCTATCTATCTATCTATCTATCTATCTATCTATCTATCTATCTATCTATCATCTATCTACCTATCTATCTATGTGAAGGTCCCCAATACCTTCTCTCCCAATTGGGAACTACTTGTATAAGGTTTTCTTAATCAGTCTAGTTTTACCTCTTTTTCACAGCCACACAATCAACTATGAAAAAAAGGACCTATAACAGAAAGTCGGTATCTGGAGACAACTTCCATACACATGGAAACTTTCCTAATTTGGTAAGCTCTGAATCATGGATATCAGAAGATATCCATGAAATTATAGAAACCATTACAGACATTCTTAGGGAATTTGTGACCAAGTGCTGAAGAGAAATCTGCTTTGTCCAGCCAGGACTGGCTCCACGCTTGTCCTTATACAACCCTGTAGCATCCCACTCCCTCGTCTATGCAGTATGTGGGGCCTCTGCTGACTAAGCTGTTGTGAGCCCTGGGCTCTGTTGCTGTTGATGCGTTGGCCACATCACGGTAAACCATCTGCTAAATTTGCCTTCATCTATCATTCTGCAAAGATCACGGTTCAATTTGTTCTACCACACTGAGGCCAAAGCTCCCTGATTGATAATGTTTGTCAATTCAAAAGTCAAACTCTTGCCAACAATGGGTTGTTTCTTAGATCTTTTGTGGTTTTCCTCCAAGTCTTAAAAATTAACATTAATAGTAGGCTTTTGAAATCCAGAGGCATTTCCTTGGTTCCCCAACTTTAAAGGAAATAACTGGGCAGATAGCTGAACAATATTTTGTCATCCTTCTTGAATTTATCACCAGCCTAGGAAATCTATAAAACTGGTGAAATCTATAAAAATTGGCCCTTCCTGGCTCTGATAGATTACCTCTTGACACCTGCAGAGCTTCTTCTTCTCCCAGCTGCCACTTGATGACTCTCAGCCTGCCCAGAACCATGCCCTAGGAAGTCTATACACATGTGTCCCAGCCTGTCATCTGCCACATTGGAGGAAGTGGCACCTCACGAACAAGCCAGCCTAGACTTAAGGTTTTATACTGCCTGGGCACTGGCCCTTTCATAACCACCCCAAATCTAAAGGGATGAACCTGATGGTACTTCTTCCGGCACCGGTGACGGATTGCTGGGAGACATTCTGTGGCAACACCAACCCCAGCATGTGTAGACCCAGCCCGCCTTCGTTAGGAAGCCTCTGCATTCTCCTGTGAGACATTCTAATTATTCCAGCACTTAAAAATAACAAAATCAAGACAAATACAATCTGTACATGTTTTATTGGTCTTCTTCCTATTATCATCTATTCCTTAAATGAAGTCATCTTTTTAGTTAATCATGTAAGTTAGAAAACGGTGTCAACGCTTGCTGTGGTGGAAATCCTAGAAGCTCACCCACCTGACTGACCTGTATACCATATCACTGGAACCATACACAAGCAAAACTTTCTGCCAGCACAAGCCAGAAAAGCAGTGCATTGGGTCACTTCAGATCAGTAGCTCTCTCCAGTGACCACTAAGGGTCATCCTGCTGGTCTCTGAGTTTGTGAATGTTCTCTATTGTGACCTAGGCTATATTTTTGTTTCATGAATTAATTTCTTTGTTTATTCTTTTTAGTACAAATGAAACATCACCTGATTGTTCTCTCATTAAGTGCATCATTAGACTCCCCCACTAATTCTGGAAATTATTTTTTTCAGTGGTATATGGAAGCGGGCAGAGTAAGTAACCTGTTAAGTCCCTGTCCTACTGCAGTGGTATGAAGAAAAAAAGCATAACAATTACAATAGCGATGTTCTAAGTACTTAAGACTGATGTCATCACTAATTTCAAACGTCCTTATAATCACAGTCTCCACTCACACCTTCTGCCAGATCTTTTAGGTCCTGTTAAAAAGAGCCTCTAAAATCATAGGAACTGTGTTCAAAGTAATTTAAGAAAACCAACTTTACAGCTTTGCAAAAATAGCCCGCTGGGACTTCTTGGTGTCATTTCCCAGCTCCACAGACTGCCTGGTGTGAATTTCACCTGCCACTTGCTAGTACCCCCAGGCTTGATTCAGGACAGCCTGAGAAGTAAACAGGAGACTTGCAGAAATATTATTAGAAGGGGGCCCCTTGTCCCATGAGTATTTTTCTATTTCTCCCTTGCTCTCTGTAGAATGGACTCCCAGCCTAAAAATGCTACCTCTTAGAAGAAGCCTAATACGCAGTGGGCAAATGCATTCTTGTCTATGATGCAAAGCATGCTGCTCATTCTTATGGGATAAAAACAAACCAACATGTATTGCCAGGAATGTGAAGTCATGGATGGAGGATTTCATCTTAGAGGCTGCTTCTGTCACGTGATGGCCGGTGCTCGAACACATCCAGACCTGTCAACCAGTCCTGCTGTGTGCCCTTCTCTCCCTGTATTGCCCTGGGTGGGATTTCACAGGAGGCCTCTGCTCTTCCAGGTGTGAAACAAGCACAATGATAACCTCACATGTTAGGTGTGACAGTGAGGATTGGCCTCACAGCCATGTCACTGTCTAATCTGTGTCATTTTACTTGCCTGCACCTGCAAGACCCACATGGAAATCTGCAAGGGGAATATCTGTTTCTCTGTCTTTATCACAACCTCTTTTCCTATTCCTGCTGCTGCCACTGTCTCTCTAGTTCTACTAACTTCCATCTGGCTGCCAATTCCTTCCCACAAAGCCAGACGGAATTACAACCCAGTGCTGTGCAATTTGAATGTGGGTTACCTACTTGCTCTATACATCCTATTTGTACTTCAATAAAATGAGAATCTTTGAACATCATAAAATGATGATTACTTTTTAGTGTTGCATGTTCAAAGGTCGCAAAGAAATATAGGAAGGAGAGTCTTATCCAGTTTCTTTTTTTAAATTGTATGCTTCTAATCAATCTAATGGGATTACATAGTGAATTTGTGTAAGAAGTAATTTTGCACCTATTGCCTATTAATGTGGGGCGGGGGGGAGGGGGGAGTAGGGGAATGACAGTGCCATCATGCAATGACTTAGGTCCGGCTTACCAAATTCCTGCAGTGACTTTGTGAGGTAATGACACTCTTAAATACTTTAAGGATTAGAAAAACCCAGGCCTGGAGAGACACATATTGATCTGTCAAACAATGTCAACCCAGTCAGCAGTTTTCCTTACTTTTAATTCTGAAGGGAATTAGACTCAGTATTAATTTTATGACAAATTTTTCAAAAGCCAGACTCAAATCACTGCTTCTCAAAAAATCTTTGAGAAGCCATACGCTTAACAATATAATATTTAGAGGCAGTACTGCCTAATGTATAGAGCTGAGCAATTAGGCTTTTGACTCAGGTAGGTTCAAATCATGTCTCTGCTACTCACCAGCTGTACAAACTTGAGCAGATTACTAAGCTTTGGCTTCCACATCTGAAAAAGGAGAATGAGAGTATTTTTGATGTTTAAATGCCATTATGAATATAAAAGAGGCACAGCATAACGGGTGAGGTGGAGTCCCTGACATGGAATCAGATCCTGACACTGTTGCTTACTAGTTATATGACTTTGCACAAATCATATAACCTCTCTGAGCTTAAATGATGCTCTGATACAAATCTTATAGGGCTGCCGTAGAATCAAATGAGACTATAGCACAAGGGTCAGCGGACTTATTTTTGAAGAGTAAGACAGTAAGTATTTTAGGCTTTGCGGGCCATATGGTCTTTGTCACAACTACTCAACTCTGCCCTTGTCACACAAAAGCAGTCATAGATAATGTTCAAATGAATGGGCATGGCTGTGTTCCCATAAAATTTTATTTACGAAAACAGAAGATAAGCCCATTTTGTCCATCGGCCATAGTTTGCTAATTTCTACTCTAGTAAATTATTGATAAATGATAAAACTAGTAAAAAACACAATAAGTAACATAATTGACAATAGGTGAGATAAAGAGAAAGAATTAAAGATTCCATCTAGACATCTATATGTTTAACACACTTACTCCATGTTAGATATCCATGATTTCTATGAACAATAGTACAGGTCACTTTCTTCTGACAAAATCCTTTAATAAGACACACACGTTTGTAATTTCTGGGGCAGAGGGGGAAGACAAATGCAAAAACAACAGAGACCAAAAAGATAAGCTTTCAAATCTAAATATTTTAACAGGACATCTCATCTACCTGGAAAGGAGCCTTGTTCCGCTTTGCACAAAGGTTCCGTGTGTAGCCGCCGCGGCGCTGGCACTAGGTATATGGTGGAGAAAAGGAGACATGGTTCCTGACTTCATAGTTCTCAAAGACTTGTGAGGAAGAAGGATAGCAAACAATGCAACGTGATGATGCGTGTGAAGGAGAATATCAAGGCTCTGGGAACACAAGACAAGAGTGCCTAAGAGCAGGGAGGGGGTAGTGGTCAGGAGAGGCTGAAACCCGAATGCGGAGTGGGCCTTAGCTAGGTGAAGAGGGAGGGGTGGGGAGGAAGCACATGACAGGAAGAGGGAACCTTGTGTGGGATGGCTGGGAGGAATGAAAGGAACATGTTTCGATGGAGGCAAGAGTGCTTTTATGAAAAGAATGTGAAGAGGGAGATTTTTCAAATGGTGAAAAACGATGTGCTGACAAGCAGAAGTAAATAATCTGGGGTCGTGTGGGCCGTGATCATGATTTAAACTTCATCCTGAGGCCTCCTACAGGGCTGTAAGCAGGAGGGTGTCATGTTCAGATTTGTGATGGTTCAGAAGACACCGTGGTGACTGTGTGGAGTGGATTGGAGATATAAGTTAGCAATCTATCTCATAGTCCAAGCATGATATAATGGTGGTGTCGACAGGATTAGTAGCACAGGGGACAGAGAACAGTGAATGGATTTGAGAAATATTTAGAAGGTACAACTGACAAAATAATGTTAGATTGCCTTCTGAGGAGAGAAAGGTATGAGGAAAACTGAAGTGAAAAGAGAATAATAATAGTCTGGGAGGAAACCAGAAGGTATGCCAGATGGCCACATCGTCTACGGAACAGGGGAAGAAGAACAGATATGATTAAGGGACAAGATGCTTCTGTTTCACACATGTTGAGTGTTAGGAACCCATGAGATATTCAGTTGGAGATAACTCTTTCCATTTCTCCTCAGCTGCCTACTTCCTGCCATGCTTTTCTCACCTGCTTATCTCCTCCTCCCTGTTCTCTTGCTCTCCTGAATCCAAGGCCTCCCAGCCTCAGGTCTCCAATTCCCATCAGAGGAAGCAAATAAAAATTAAAACATAAGAAATAAGAAAGATTAATAATGTAATACTCCCTAGAGAAGACATTTAACAACTTAATATCAGAGTCTGAAGCATCTGCTTTAGTTGGATTATGTCCAGTGGTCTGGACCTTCCCCCAAAAGATGGTTTGGTATTCATCTTATATCTGCTGATTAAAAACGGTCTCCAGTGGGATCTTTCTCGGAAGACAACAAGAAAATCACTGAAAGATAAATTCTAACATCTTTCCTTAGAGCAACCAGGGGTTCCATTTGCCCCAGTAGATGGATCACAACATGACTGAATTAGATTCATGATTTTTACATGGCATTTACTTGTGGTACTCTTTGGTCTAAGGACAAGTTTCCAAGAAATAGAACCTGAGATGGAAATTCTTGTGCAAGTGATTGGGGGAATGCTCCTGGGGAAGCAAAACAGGGTAGGGTGGAAAAGCTACCAGAGGATGTGGTCTCAGCTGGAGCCCAGTGTCATCTTGATCCCCGAGGGGCCCAGGAGCCACTCTATACTGCAGAGTCATTACCGCTAAGCAAGAGGCCAGCCTTTTGTATCATTGGCTGAGGGCAGCTAAGTGGGGTTATAACCTCCAAGCAGCCCTATGCCAAGGGCAATTCTTTGGCCAAGGGGGCAGCGGTGGGTCACAGGTAACCAATGTTTACAGCAGCTGGAAGATGGGTGCACAAGGCCTGGGAAAGGGAAGCTAGAAAGAGAACTGATGGCTTTCTTCAAACACATCTTACCTGGAAGCCTAATGGATGTAAAGGAAAACACACACACACACACACACACACACACACACAATTCTGGTAGATGGGCCTACCTGTGCCTCTGTCCCTGAGGCACTTTCACAGAAAATCCTTAAGCTCCTTATCACCTCCAGAAAAAGAGAAAGCTCATCAGTCTGAGAAATGATGGGGATAAACAGTAACCCCTGTGTTAATTAATGTTTAAACATGTTAGAAAAGTAAACAAATTAGATAAGATCATTATCATCTCAAAAAGATATAGAGTTTAAAGCACACTTTCAAAACCCTATGAAAGAAGAAAGAATAGCAAAAATAAAGATACATCTTTACAAGGAGATGCAAAAAAAAAAAGTATGACTAGCTCAATTATTGGACCCAATGCACATTGAGTGCTTTATAAAGATTTGTGGAATTGAATTAAATATCCCCCAAAACATTGTATACTGAATATTTAATGTAACACCAGAACACCATGTGAGGAAAATATAGGCAGAAATAGAACTGAAATTTGAAATGTCAGTGTTCTTAAATTCATATGTTGAAGCCCTACCTCCCAGCACCTTCGACCTGATTTGGAGAGAGGGTCTTTACAGAGATAATCAAGTTAAAATGAGGTCATTAGGATTAACCTTAATCCAATATGAGTGATGTCCTTATAAAGAGGGGAAATTTGGACACAGATTCACACATAGAAGGTAGAATATGTGAAGAGACATAGGGAGAAGACAGTCATCTATGAGCAGAGGAGAAGGGCCTTCCCTCACAGCTCTCAGAAGGAATCAACCTGCCAACACCTTGATCTTGGACTTCTAGCCTACAGAACTGTGAGGTAAGAAATGTCCGTTGCTTAAGCCCACCCCCCAGTCTGTGGTACTATGTTAGAGCAGCCCCAGGAAACCAATTCATATGCCAAGGAGCATGCTTGGGGAAACACTGAGGAAGGGCAGGTATGGCTTGCCTATTTGATTACAAGAAAAAGAAGAGCTGCTATCTCATTGTTTGATTTCAAAGGGAAATCAATAAAGTCATTATAGAATAATAAAAGATACAATATACAACAAAAGTCTCAGAACACCATGAGGGGAAAAAATAGGCAGAAATAGAATTGAAATTTGAAATATCAGTGTTCTATCTGATTAATCAGGAGAATCCAGATTTAATGAAAAAGTGTAGAGTTAGTTAGTATAATAAATTCAGTAGAATTAACAGCCTTGTGAAATCATAGAAGTTAATACATTTTCTTCCAGTGTAATGAATCACCAAAAATATCAATCAAGTAAGGCACAGAAAATTTCTTTATATAAAGAAAAAGAGACAGAGATTCTACATACCACATTCCCAAAGTCAAAAAGAGTGCAATTTGAAATAAAGAACAATAGCAGAATTGATTAAAATTTTAGCATAATCTCTTAGTAACCTTCATCAGAGGAGAAATCAACCACATAATTCCAATATATTTTAAAGAATATATTCATACTGTACAATACATACACATGAGCAACAATATATATAATTGAACATACGGCTGACACATAATTATGTAAACAATATGCAAGTAATGCATAAAAATTGTCTTTTGGTTGTGGCACTGAGCCTTAATCTTTTTTTACGTTATGAATTTTCTAAATTATCTGCTCTTTAAAAAGGAATAAAAGCATTAAGAGAAAGTAGGAAAAGGAGAACAAATAAATTAAGCATAAATAAAGTAGGAAAAAGCTGTAGGATCAATAACAAGAGGTTCTTTGATAATTTTTAAAAAGTGTTTATCATTGAAATATGAGGAAAACTCAAAATTCAGTGCCAGAAAAAAAGCTATTGCAATTTGATTCAAATTTTTTTATTTCACTGCAATGGAGAAATGTTACGTTCAATGGTATATTAAAACACTTGATAACCAAAATGAAATGGATAAGTTTTTTAAAATATCAAATATAAAAAGCTAACAGAAATAGCAGAAATGCAAGGTCTCATTCTCATTGGTGTAGCCTCCTGAATATCTTGTGAGGGTTTCTGAGAACTTTTTAAAAAGTAGTGTACAGACACCAATTACCTCTGTTATTAAACCCTTGAGTGAAAAATTAACAACAGGAGACTATTTTAATAGACTTATTATAGTAGAGAAAAAAATCCAACAGAACAAAATAGAAAAAATAGGAAAAGCTCTTTCAATATAATAATAGGAAAGGAATAGGAAAGGAAGGCCCTTGGCCCTGCTGAATTTGCAAATATTTCAAATAATTCTATCACAGGTTGTTTCAAAAAACTGGAAAAGACAATATGTTTCTGAACTGATTTTATAAGTTATACATGGATTTGTTTCCCAAGCTTATGGCCAATATCAAAAAAGAAAATTATAATTATTATCATAGATGCAAAGGAAGAAAGGGAGAAAAGGAGAGAGAGAAGAAAAGGGAGGGAAAAGGTGGGAGGAAGGTAGGAAGTAAGGCAGCAAAGGAAGAAAAAATAAAATTATGCCAAACATCGAAACACAAACGATCACTGATGAACAAGTTAGGTTTATTTCAGGAATGCAAGGTTAATATAGCACATAAAACATTATCAACATGATTCATCATATTAACAGAAAAGACTAAAGATTATATCATTATATGAATAGGTACGAAGCATTTGATTGAAATACAAAGAACGTATTTGATTGAATAAAAAATATTTTCTTGGTTACAACTCTAGGAATTTTTCTTTCTTAATTTGATACAGAGTGTGCATTTTTAAAACTGATAGTAATTATTAACACTTAGCACAGAAGAATAGAAATGTGCAGCTTAAAAACAAGCATATGTCAAATTTCCCTTTGTCATTAATCCTACTTAATATTGTATCAGAAAGGTTGTCCTTCAGTGTGCTCCAATGTTCATTGCAGCTTTATTTATGGTGGCCAAGATATGGAAACAACCAAAACGTCCTTCGTTAGATGAATGGATAAAGAAGTTGTGGTATATATACACAATGGAATGCTATTCAGCGGTAAGAAAAGATGAAATAGGACCATTTGTGACAACATAATGCTAAGCGAAATAAGTCAGACAGAAAAAGCAGACAACCATGTGATTTCACTGATATGTGGTATATGAACCAAAAACAACAAAAGAACAAGACAAACAAATGAGAAACAAAAACTCATAGACACAGACAATAGTTTAGTGGTTACCAGAGGGTAAGGGGGGAGGGGATTGGTAGATGAGGGTAAAGGGGATCAAATATGTGGTGATGGAAGGAGAACTTACTCTGGGTGGTGAACACACAATGTGATTTATAGATGATGTAATACAGAATTGTACACCTGAAATCTATGTAACTTTACTAACGATTGTCACCCCAATAAACTTTAATTTAAAAAAAAGAAAAACTGAAGAAATAAATAAATAAATGTTTTCTATTTCAAAAAAAGTTGTTCTTTGTTATTTTAAATAAGATCAAAGAGATGCCAATATAGAAAAAGGAAAAAATAAAATGTGACTTTTTAAACAAAATATTATAAATGAGTTTCATGAAGAAGCAGGTTATAAGGAAGATCCATACATTTTAATTGAATTGCTATAAATTAGTGACATACTGTAAAAAACAACCAATGAAACAGATGTGTTTGTTCTAGAAAACAAAAAACATGATAATGAAAATGAACACAAATCAGGAAAGGGGTCACTACTTAATGAATATTATTGGGATAACTAAGTATCAATATCAAGAATTATGTGAATTATTAGCTTATGTTGTACAATGAAACAAAGCCTATTTTTAAACTGATAAGCTATGAGAGTATTACAGCCATGGAGTCTTGGAAGTCACTATTGTCAATCAAAAATAAGATATCAAAGTAGCATGCAAAAAAAACAGCCAAACAACACATATGAAATTCATAAGCTTACCATTCATTATGGAAATCAAAATGTAAATAACTCTAGGATCCACCTTCTGAATGAGCTAAAAGTGATTTATATAATAGAAATCCATACTTTGGGATTGTATAGAAACAGGTGTACTAACAATAGCTGGTAAGCTATAAAGTGGTATGTCTTTCCAGAAAGCAATCTGACAATATTTAAAAGCATTATTAAATTGTTTTGAATGTTGAAAAAATAGTTATAACTTGGAAATATAGTCTCTTTTCTCTCAAAATTCCAAATTTTAAAATAACAATTTATACATAAATGTTCAATGGCAGCACTTTAACAGCAAGATGTTACAAACAGCCCAAATGCTCAATAATACTGAGACGCTTAAGCAGATGATGGTGAACGCTATGTGGAGGGCCTCCTTTCTCTTTCATAACCCTCTCAGTGAATGACAGCACCACCTAACCCAACAGAGAAACCTAAGACTGTTTTCTGTACCTTATTCCAGCCCTTCCCCCATCTATTAGCATCCTAACTGGTCTTGCCCCAATGTCATACTCCTCCAACTCATTTTCTGCAGTGGTGCCAGGGTGCTAATTGTGAAATGTGAATTTACTTAAACCTATCCCCCTCCACAATTGCCCATAAAAATAAAATCTAAACAGCCTGGCATCCAATGTTCTCTAATACCTGACCCTACCTACCAGTTTATTTCTTCCCTCTCCCCACCTCATCACACACATGCCCTATTCTCTAAGCACATGGACAATTTTTAGTTCCACAAGTCCATCATGCTGTGACAACCTTATGCTTTAGCTTAGGATGCCCTCCTCTGTCCTCTTGTCCTCCTGACAAACATACCTCATCTTTTAACCTTAACCTTAACCTTTTAACCTTAACTCAAGCTTCACTTCCCTAAAAATCCTTCCTCATATAGCAGGGTTGAAATGTATGCACTTCACCTCAGATATATTTTGCCAATATGCAAAAATATATTACTATGTTTATTTTCTCTATATTATATTATTCCTGCTAATGATAGGGGCACCCGAATTTGTCAGTTAAAAGTAATTCAGTCTCTTTAGGTTTAAAACAGTTGCTTTCAGGAAGACTGGGAAGTTTCCAACTCCTCATGAGACAATTTCTTCCCTTTCAAGGAAACTCCTGCACGCACCACTACCACCACTTCCCAGGATGGCACCTGAATGCAAGGAAATGCGTATTTTCAACACACCTCAGCCTCCTCCCTGGCTTTAATGAGATACTTGCCTTATCAGGTTTCCAAAGGTATTGAACTGGTAGCCGCTGAGATATGGCTTGTCCAACTTGTTTTTTGTTTGTTTGTTTGTGGGGTTTTTTGGACATTGTGATGATACCAGCTGCAAAAATCTGTGACCTCTGGCATGGTCCCTAATGAGGAAGGCTCCTCATTCTGGGCCCACGGGCTTTTCCACTCCTCTGGTTGTTCAGCCCTTTAATAACCCTGTTCTGAGTCATGTGGCACTTCTAGATGTCCTCAGTGCTGGGTGCAGGCTGCTGGCACCTGCCATGCTGTCTCAGACTCACAAATTTAGACCCATCCTCTGCCAATGCTATTCTGTTCTTCTTGTGTCACACGGGATGTGACAATGTGATGAATTGACCCCGAACAATACGCAAAGAAACAAGGAACTGCCCCAGTTTTCTTGGTTGCTACAAAACCACCTGGCTCTTTCTACACGATTTCCCAGCCCTGAAGACAGAGTCCAACACTGATGACTAACCTCTTGCCCTTCTCCTCCTCTCCCCAAAGCACCGTCTCTTAGTGCTGGAATGGGTCTCTAATTTCCCTCTCTGACCTATAGGAGTTACTTACATCAGTGCTTCTCAAAAGTGGATGTGAATATAAATCACCTGGGGACGCTATTCAAATGCAGATTCTAATTCAATAGTTCTGGAATGGGGCCCAAGAGTCTGCATTTCTAACAAGCTCCCCGGTGCCTCCCACCAGGTTGTTTATGACCCCTCTTTGAGAAGCAGGGCTGATCATTCCTCTTTCACTGGATTTTATTTGCTTCCCCCACTCTACCTTCTTGGGACAATAATAGCAGGCAAGGTACAGGGAAAGGAAATAGGTGAGCAATGGGAAAAGATGTCAAGAGGTATTTCACAAATATTATCCCAGTTACGCTGACCACCACAACCTTTCCTCTCCCACAGGAACGCCGCGGCTTCTTTGAAACTCCTTGTATGCTGTACAAATTTCTGCCGTTGCTCCTGTATTTGATTATGTGTATTTCTCCTCCGCTATACTATAATTTCCTTGAAAGTGTAGATCAGAATCCCCAAACTGGTGGCGACAGGCTGCATATGGCCCCACAGATGTTTTGTGTTACCATCACAGTGTTTTTAAACTATATAAATTGGTTGCCAAATGCAAAGCTCTGATTCTCAGCCCCAACTGCACATTAAAATCACCTGGAAAACTTTCCAAAAATGTCACTCCTGGAGTCCGACCCCTCTTAGTGATTGTGCTTTAATTTGTCTGGGAAGGGTCCTAGACATCGCTATTTGTTTTTAATAAACTTTTTATTGTAGAACAGTTTAAGATTTACAGAATTATTGTGAAGAAAGTACTAAGTATTTTCCTATACTCATATCCAGTTGCCCACCCTTAACCTCTTACATTACAATGGTCATGATGTGTCACAATTAATGAACCATTCTGATACATTATTATTATTATTAACTAATGCTGTACTTTATTCAGACTTTTGTGGTTTTCCCGATGTGCTTTTCTGTTCCAGATCCCATCCAGGTTACCACATTACATTTAGTTGTCATGTCTCCTTAGGCTGCTCTTGGTCATCAGTTTCTCAGACGTGCCTTGGTTTTAATGACTTGGACAGTCCTGAGAACTAATCAGGTATTTTAGAATGTCCCTCACTTGGGATTTGTCTGGTGTTTTCCTCATGATTAGACTGGAGTAGGCATAAGTATTGTTTAAAGACCCCTAGGTTATTCTAATGCCCAGCTCATGTTTTTAAAAATCATCAATTTTAAGAATGTGAAAAGTTCACTTGAGAGTTCAGAATTCTGGCTTCTCTTGACATGTGGGGCGATCTGAACACATTGAGACCGCAATCCCTCACAGGAACAACCCACTGACGATGAAAAGTGGTTGCCAGCACCCTCCAGTTCTCCACAAATCACTTCACCATTGGCCTTCATCTCCTCTCCCCCAGTGTAGACCTTAATTTTATCTATTATGTGTAACATCTAGCTAGCATGGTACCTGGAACAAAGTATGCACTTGATAAATGTTTATTAAGAAAACGAATGTGTTTATAAAGGAAATAACATATAGTTACTGAAAATGGTAAATTTGTGTATTATATGATCAGGTTAAAATATTGGGGCAAGCATTGCTGATTGATTTACTCAACAGTCATTCCAACCTACTTTCTGTATTATAGAGACTTGGAGGCTAAAAGCTGCGTTTCCTGGGCCCTCATGCAGCTAGATGTCCTCATGGGAGGGTAGTCCTGACAACCTTAGCTTGCCGAAACTTGGAAAGAGGAATGAAGCCACATAAGAGGGAATAGGGGTTTTTCCCTAAGCCTAGTGGTGGAGACATTTGGTTATTCTGAGACCAGCAGTATCCCGGTTGGTACCGAGGCAGTGTGATTCTGGGGCCCAGAGACGACCAGTCCTGCTGTGTGGTTCTCAGGGTTGCTTCTTAAGCACAGCTTTGTTAAGTCTACTCTTTCATCCTCCGGACAATTTATCTGTAAATTTACAGGATGAATTCTGTTATCCTCATTTACTCATCTTAAATGATATAATAATTGGTCATAAACTCCTGATTGCTTACCCAGTACCCATTCTTTTCTTCACTAACGCCTATATTTGGGAAGTGTAAATATGTCACCCTCTAAAAACGTATGCTCTATTTCTATATTGCCTTGCAGAATGAATGGCCAAGGAGGTGATACGGGGGACTTTGGACAGGGCTTCTGAGAAAGCTCTTTAAAGGGATCTACTCTGCCAGCAGGTACTCACATCCTCTTCCAACTTGGATGTGATGTTTTCAGCACCAGTGGCTTCTGGTGAAGAGGGAAGCCCCGTGCTAAGCATGGCAGAGAAGAAAGCCAGAAGGAGGCTGGATATTGACGCCACTGTGGTGCCATCTGAGCAGCCCTCGACTACTTGCCTCCAGCCTTGCTGTTATATGAGAGAAAAACAAAACTGTCTTGCTTAAGCTACTAATATTTAGGGATCTCAGTTCCTAAGTGTATAGTAGTTCCTTAATAATATAATATAATGTAACATAATATCCAGCTTTGAGTGTTTTCAACCCTAGGGAAAGCGGCCAACTTGGACATCTCACGTGTCTAATCTCCTTTGAACCATCAAAGTATCTCCCTCCACCTTCCAAGCCAGTTTAAGGTCTCTGGATGCTTGTCTGGAGAGTCAAGCCTAAGAGGGTGAAGGATAGCCCTGTTGTCTGGCAAGGGGATTCTAATCAGTCCTTTCACATTTTCACAAATCCCACAGAGCCCTAGGGAAAGATTGAGGAAAGGATGGTGGTCAAGGCTCTGGACTCATTTGTTTACAGAGTGCTTCCTAAATATTCAGTGTGTGTGCACTGCTTTCCAGGCACTGAGCCCCAGCAACGGATGAACTCTCAGGTCTCTGCCCTCAGGGAGGGTACACTCTAGTGGGGCCTCTGCAAAGAAGCAGAGGTGGTACAGAATCAGCCTAGTGGTGATGACTGTGCCGGTGAAAATGGAGAAGAAATATGCCACCTGACCTCAGCCGTGAAAGCTCTGCAGCCTGGAATAGAGCCCCTGGTCCTTTTAGGGAGGGTTTCTCTCAGGCCAGCCGTCATTCTCTAATCGGCCCTCCCCACTGGGAGACAAGCTGGACATATGGCTCACCAGTTTCCCTGCTACTTTGTAAGTTATGGATAGGAATGCCAGCCCTCATATTCTGGGAATGGAAGAGAGAAAGCTGGGGTACAACGAGCTTGGAGAAGGGGTAGTAGAGGACTGGTTAAATATTTAGAAAATCTTGCTTTTTAGAGACAGAAGTCAATTAGAATGTACATTGATTATAACCATTCTTTTTTATAATTAAAAAAATTTTTATTGAATGTATTGGGGTGACAATGGTTAGTAAAATGGCACAGGTTTCAAGTGTACCTTTCTATAATACATCTGTATATCACATTGTGTGCTCAGATGAACACAGAAGGTGAACAGCATGGGAGGCACTTGGTCTCACCCACTTGTCACAGGAACTCTGGAAAAGAGGTATTATTATCTACATTTTACAAATAAGATCAATGTTCAGAGAAGTTAATTATCTAGATTGGGTACAGTAAGAAATCAAAATAGATCTATCGGACTCTGAGGTCATATTCTTTCCACTTCACTATTTTCCCTGTTCCATGCCAGCCTGCAGCTAAAGCCAGTAGAGAGTATTGCCAGTCTTTATTAAGCAAACCTTGCAAATTCAAAACATAGCCACAGCAGTCATCCCATAAGAAGTGTTGCTGACTACGAAGGAGGCTGTCCAGCTTGGAGGAGCCATATGCATTTAGGAATTTAGTGTTTTTCAGTAGTATTTTTTTTTCTCAAGAGTATATCCAATCATAAGAAATATTTGACAATGCAATAATTTGCACTTTTTTTTCTTGTAATTTACATGACCTGTTCTTGCTGTGCAGGGGATTTAATGCCAATTAATACGTCCCTAAAGAGAGAAAAATATTTTATCTTGCCATTTTCACCTGCTCAGTCTTTAACTAAGACTGTAGGGTGTTCAGCAATATTCACCAGTTAATGGAACTGAACACACTAGGGGAAATTAGAGGAAAAAAAGGGAGTTGCCAGAAATTTTTTCCAGATCACCGGTTCCTCCTAGAACTAATTAACTTGAGGCATGTAGGAAGAGAGATTGTATGTCTTATGGCCAGTAGGAGGGTAGGCTAGTTACCAACTGTTCCTCTCCCCAGGCTGAGGAAACTTACTCCCCCAGATAGAATCCCTCTCCACTATCCAGATCACACTCGGAATGTCTCTCCAAATTTGTACTTACCACACATCTATCACCTCAGTATCAGGAATGATATCCTTTCATTAATGTCTCTATATCAAAATTCAGTGTTGGTGGCAAAGGACATAAAAACAAATTCAAATTGGTTTAAGCCAAAGGGGGTTAAAAAAAAAAAAAAAAGAAATCTGTTGGCTCATAAAATTGAAATGCTCAGGTCCAGTGCCAAACTGATTTAGCCTGGATCCAGAGGCTCTAAAAATACCTTCAGAATTCCACTTTTCTCCATTAACTCTGCCTCCCGCTTTGTGGCTTAGGTGCTCTGTCCTGGCAATTGCAGACTCACTTCATTCTTACTATTAGTAATCCGGGGAGAAAGATATGTTCCTGGTGCTTCCCTCTTAAATCCTGGTTTCCTTCTGATTGGAGAAACCTGAGTGACTCAGTCACCTCTGAGCCAATCACTAGCTAGGGGGATTCAGTGCAGTGATTGGCCAGCCCTGAGGCACATGCTCCATCCCTGCTTGGGGTGGAGATCCTCTGAACCATGTGGACTTTGCCAGGAAGGGTGGCAGTGATTCTCTAAAAGAAATTCATGGAGGTCTTACCAGAAGAAAAGATGGGATGGATAGTACATGACCAAAAAACCACATGTTCCTGCAGGATCCTTACTGCCTACCATAGTGCTACTATAAAGACTGTAGGAGCTCAGAAGTCTTTATTAGAATTGATTGTTGAAGGAGGAGGTACTGCCTGGTGCAGACTATGCTTGGAGTCATGCCCTGCCTCAGGCACCCTATGGTACTGGTAAGTGAGGCCCATCTTGGCTTTCTTTTCACTTGGCTCCTCTCCTCTGAGTTCTGACTCCAGCCTGGTAAGTTGCACTTGATCCTGAGTAATTTTCTCTGTTTCACAACATGTCTTCTATTTCCAATCATGACCAATCTTCCCTCTTTCCACCGAAGTAGAGCTCTTTAGCAGGTCAGACCCAAGTTTCCTCCCTTCCTGGTCTACAGAACTTAAATGAGATACTAATTGGGCCAGGTACATTGCTACACCGGGATGAAGGAGGGGAAGCAAAGGAATGCCAGAACTGAAATTCTGTTCTCTAGATCCCCCATTCCATCCTCTTTCCAAGCAACCCCTGGCCTCTTTTCCATGGTTTATCTGGGTTAGATACGGAGAGTAAGTCCAGTGGCCTTTCAAGATGGCAGCAGTTAGTGTCTAAACAGTTACAGCTGCACTGGTAAAGTTCCATCTCAGAGTATTCTCTAATTGGCCCAGAAACATTGTGTCCTTGAAACAGTAAGTCAATAGCTAAATGTTATATAGCATCTGTGAAAAGACACATTTATCTCTAGGCGGCTGTGATTTTGGAAGTAGTCTCCTACTGCTCTCAAAGAACTCGGCGTTGACTCAGTCTTCTTATATTATAAAACTCATATGCTAAGTCAGCATAACCAGATGGTAGCAATCCTCTTTGTTTTCCTACAATAATTATTTTTCCCTGTCTTTCTTCCTAATTGATGTGCTCATTTAAAATTTTACATTGTACAAGTTCTGACAATCAAGTTCGCAAACTTATTGCACCGATGTTGCTAACCTTTTCTAATATCAGAGGGATTATTCATTGTGAATTTGTACCAACTGCACAAACAGTTAACCAAGTTTACTCTTTGGAAGTGCTGAAAAGGCTGCGTGAAAAAGTTAGACGACCTGAACTTTTCGGCAAAAATTCATGGCTCTTGCATCACGACAATGCACCAGTTCACATGACACAATGTATGAGGGAGTTTTTAGCCAGTAAACAAATAAGTGTATTGGAACACCCTCCCTACTCACCTGATCTGGCCCCCAGTGACTTCTTTCTTTACCCGAAGATAAAGGAAATATTGAGAGGAAGACATTTTGATGACATTCAGGACATCAAGGGTAATGACATCTCTGATGGCCATTCCAGAAAAAGAGTCCCAAAATTGCTTTGAAGGGTGGACTACGTGCTGGTGTCAGTGCATAGCTTCCTAAGGGGAGTACTTCTTCCTAAGGGGAGTACTTCAAAGGTGACCATAATTATATTTAGCAATGAGGTATGTAGCACTTTTTCTGGGATGAGTTTGCGAACTTAATTGTCTGACCTTGTATATAACAATAATTAAACTAATCATAAAGTTGTGCTCCAGAGGATAAAAATTCAATATATTTTCACCAGCCATATCTTTTAAACAAACCTGAAATTTAAGACACTAAATGTAGTTATGTATTCCAGTTAGGCATCATATATGAAGCTTGGAGCAACCAATAAACTTGGTTTCTTATGCATGCCAAGTAGGGACTTGTGAAAGAAAATGGGGAAGTAATCATCCAGGGGACAGAGAACTTCATGAGTACCTGAGGAATTAGAGTATCATTTTACTACACTTTAGTCAGAGGAAACTGAAAGTAAAATACAGCATAGCTTATAATAAGAGCTGTATTCCATATCTGTGCAGTGTATTTCTTCATAGCATTTTGTAATCCTTATCTTGGTAATCTTTATAACCGCAGGGGGAGTTGCGTAGGCAGTCAATGACTCCATTTTACAGATAAAGAAATTGAGGTCCAGAATAATTGAGTTTTTCAAAGTCATATACATCAAAGATAACACTGGGAATCAAATCTACTCTTAATTATCAGACAGTCCAGAACTTCACCTACTCATATTTTTAGATGCTAAGACCCACCCAGCTTGGTTATTAACCTTTATCCTATACACTGTTGTTCTTTCTGTCTTCCTTGAAATCTTGTTCTTAATATCTTCCCAGATGTCAATTCTCTTCCTAACACCAGAATTTTTTTTCTAATCCTTAGTTTTCTCTCAGTATAAATTGATTTCCTCTTTGTGTTTCTGAAGCTCATGAGTGCATTTATTTTACCAGCTAAAAGACATGAGACAAAAATCCACGTGGCATACATTGAAATGCAGTTAAGTTGTTAAGTGGAGCACAAAATGTTGCAAAAATCAAAATGCAAAGGTTGATGGATGCCCAGTGTTTAGGTTTTATGTTATTCAGCACTCATTTCCAGGAGGCCTGTGTCTGTCTGTCCCTGATAGAAGTCTAAATTTAACAAATTTATTTTTTCCAGCCAGTTTTAAATAACTATTAATTTCCCAAGAGTATAGCTTTCTTTAGGGGTTATAGTAAAAAGCCTTTGCAGTACCTCTCATGGTTAGGTGACAGAAGAGTCATGCCTTTGGTTTTTAAATATGCTTTTGACAGCCAATAAATAAAGTGTTCAGAATGCTTTCTATGGCTTGCACTATATACCAAACCCTTTCTTGATCATATCAGTTGTTCTTACACATATCGCAGCTTCCAAAAGGGGAAGCATTTATTTAGCATGAATTCCTTTCTAAAATGCAGGGTCTTCTAGGCCTTGTCTCCCTAATCGAAAATGTATTGTTGAAAATTAAGTACAGAGAATAAAGAATTGATATTTGATTAGACCTTCGATAGAAAGGTAGTGCATATTGGTTAACAACTTGGGCTTCAGAAAGACGTGGATTCAGAGCCCAACTCTGCTACCTTGGAAAGTCACTTGATTTCCTGTACCTGTCCCCTTACCTATGAAACCTAATGATACCTACCATGTTTCCCCCAAAACAAGACCTAACTGGAAAATAAGCCCTAGCATGATTTTTCAGGATGGCATCCCCTGAACGTAAGCACTAATGCATCTTTTGGAGCAAAAATTAATATAAGCCCGGTTTTATTTTTGGGAAAACACGGTACTTCCTGGCATCCAGGTGAAGCTAAAATTAGATGATGTATATAAAGTTTATTATATGAATAGCAATTATTTGAGGGTACGTTTAAAAAATAAATAAGACTTTTAACTGCCCTTGTGTGTATGAGAGTCTTCAAAGCTATTTGTCACTGACGATTGGTGATAACTTGAGCCATGCATCCTTTTCTGACCATTGTACATATATTGGCATAGATGAGGCCCAAGAGAACAAGTCACCAGGTATGCGTTTATAATTTGAATGAATACAGGTTCTCTGATCCGCTTGTAGTAGAGCTTTATACTTCCATAGGAGATGAGAGAATTGATTTTTCTCTCTCGACAACGAGGAGAGAGACAGAGTTCTTTCCACCTCCTCCAGGGTCACAGAGAGGTAGTGGTGTATCCTAGATTAGAGAACTGCACTGGTTATCTTGTTTTAAATAGAAAATTTTTGCAGATGTGATGGAATTCAACTTCACTATTTTTTGCAAATGATCTAATTTGAAGCTGAGGTTAAGGCAAAAAACTGAACTAGAGCTGGAGCTTATTATGCTTCCTCTGACACCACTGTGGCCATGAGGCAGCTGAGCCATCAGAGCTTGGATGTAACCCAAACTCAGTTTCTCTTCCTATTCTGTGTGGTGTATTTTACAAACATGCAGGAAAATCCTGTGGCCAATCTATACTTATATATAACCAACAAGGCAGCTGTAATTACCAGCTTATTTATGAGTCTCCCAGTCTTTCCTTCAGGTTCACTCTGTTACAGGTGTAGAGAGCCCTGTGGATTCCCTGCTGACCAGACTGCTGGTGCTCACAGCATGGATGGAGCTCAGTAGCACTTCCATTTCCTGTGTGAATGAGGCAGACATCATGGTGTTCTTCTGGTGGGAATCAGTTAGCTGCAGTCAGACCAATAATCACCTAGAAGCCACTGACCCCACCGTCTGGCCTACCTGTGGACAAACAGCACCATCACAGCCCCACCACGCGGCCATCACCACCACTAGGAAGCAAATCAATAAGACTCCTGCATGTGGAGGGCGGTGGGCAGTCCTACTAGAGGCACATCCTCGTACCATCATTACTGGGAACAGCCATGCTAAGTATATATTAGGAATAAGGTAGAAAGACTGAGGACGTGGAATGATTCAGGAAGCAGGAAGCAGAGAAATAAGCATGCGGTTATGTTGATTAGCTATTATTATTGTAACTTTTTAAAACCACAGAATGTATGTGTGTGTACATGAGGGCCAAAACAGTCAACTAGTGTGTATTAAGCAACAACGTTTATCGCAATATTGAGTTGGATGTGGTTGGAAGTCCATCAGAAGCATCTAAATTCTGCCCATCTTTTAAGGCCTAACTTAAGTACCATGGTTTCTAAAAGCCTACCAGCACAAGAAGAATCTCTCCTCTAACCTGACCTTCCATTCTATTTATTATCTACCAAAAGGTTTCATAATTTTTAAAGCCATAAAACTATTGACTGAGGACAAAACTTCTGCAGAAGCCAATATGGAAACCAGACAGAAGCAGAGGGTCTCTGTCAAAGTGGAGATGTGATAGCCTATGTATCTCTCCACTGATAGTCTGAGGAACACTGGGCTACCTTAGAATGGCATTTGAAAAATGCTTGCCTGTATCATGTATCTGCCAGTTAATTGGCATACATTATCATATGTTTTTTCCTAAGTCTTGTGCATGTGCTAACTAGATTACAAATTTCTAAAGGACAAAGACTCAAATGAAAGACAACAGCAAGGGCTGGAAGCTAGGAGATGGGGGTTCTGGGCCTAGAGCTGCCACTAGCCAGACCTTGCACAGGAGTCCACTCAAAGTGCTGGGCCTGCACAGGGCAAACTAGACAGTCTAAAAGAAATGTGACCATAATTCCCAGTTTCAATGATAGTCCTGGTTTACATGTGCTATAAACCAATTCAGGTAATTATTTTGAAGACCCCTTTCACTCTCAAAAGCCTCCCAATTTTGATGACCAATCATATAACGTTCTGCATTTAAGGCCACATTTTGATCCAGCATAGGACTAAGGACTTAATGACTCGATATATATTAAATTAATTCAGAAGAAGACATGTTTATTAACCTAAAAGAGCTCAAAAAATGAATTGAGGGGGTGACCTACACATATGAAGCTTCTAGAAATTAATACAAACCAGTATGTAGTGAAGAGTGGTAAATTGAGAGATAAACGAGAAGGGCTACAGGCAGACCTGTGTTCTCTGTACTACAGGCAGTCATTCTCATCATAGCACATTAGATTTTAACAACAGAGCCAGGGACAGAGGTCAGATGAAGAAAGGCCAGGACCAGACTCCGCGTGTAACGTGATTGGGGCAACAGGGATTACAAGGGAGTGTGTGTCAGGGAGGCAGAGTGTGGGCCTGGTTAGATGGCTAGCTGGTTGGCAGTGCGCCACCAAGTGAGGCAATCGGCGGCAATCCAGGCAGGCAGTTGGTGTCAGGGAGGTCCATATGTGGATAGACCAACAGCAGTGGGGGCAGCATAGTACAGGAAAGCCAGGCATTGGGTCCTGGCAACCTCATGCAGCCTCCAGCCCTGGAGGCTAGAACAGGGCACAGGGGTTTGGGCAGGGACTTTCTGAAAGTCGGGGGAAAGTGGATGCTATAATTTGGGCTGGCTTAGCTACAGGATATGCTGGGATCTCAATGGTGGGTGAACACTCAAAGAATGAGCTGAAAATTGGCAGTGACCAAGCAAGAGGGATTAATTTGGTCTTGGATGTGGCCCCAAGGAGAGAAGCCAGCTGTCCAAACCGCAAACTACGATCTGACATGGGTTGGTGCCAGTGTTCAAATCCATCAGCAGGAGTCCAATCCCTGCCTCTCCTGTTAGGCAGAAGCTAGAGCAAATCCCACGAGTTAAGGTAGGTCACTGCGCATGGCACATCCTTACCAGGGTGAAAGTTACAGTGGGTGAGGCTAAAGGTAGGGACTGGGAATCATGTCAAATCTTAGACAGTCAATCCAAAACTGGGTCATAAAACAAGAGTTCAACTGAGAATAGTTTCTGAGCTAAAGAGCCCAATGGGAGATTATGAAACTAGGAAAAAGGGTGAAGAATGGAGGGTCAGGGCACACAGGACACATCCCAGAGCAATTTCACGACAAAGTACAAACCCCTGTGGTGGCCTTATATGTAGCAGTTCTAACATGGGATGACATAGATGTACTTGAGCTATTGAAAGAAGAGCTGATGATGTGTGGCAACAACCATCTTCAGGAACAGATCATACATGTTGTCAAGCAGCAGAGGGGTCCCTGGTTCTGGGAGAGTCTGGACAACTGAACATGAGACTCCACCTAGCAGCTGGAGAGAGCAGGTGTAGCCCTCCAGGAAAGGAGGTAGTCAAGACCCAAGGCAGGATGTGAGGGCCTAAGCAAGGTAGACTGGGGATCAGGGTGGAGCGTCAGTCCAGGAATAAAAGTCAGGATCTAGGACAGAGCACAATCACATAGAGAAGACACATGGATGTGAGGTGAGATGGGAAGCAGGAGCATGTTAGACCTGCCCCGGGCCTACCAGATATTAGCCGAGGGCAGCAAGACTGTGGAGTGATAGAATTGGTCAATGCTCTGAACTCAGATTAATTGGGGTTTTCATCTTGATTCTATCATTTGCTGGCTGTGAGACTGTCACCTAGTTAATTAGCATCTCTGAGTTGTGGTTGCCTCATCTTTAAGATAGGGATAACAACATGTACTTGGCACGGTTGTTGTGAAGACTAAGTGATGTAATGTGTATGACGAACCAAGCTTGGTGCCTGGCACCATTATAGAAGCTCCATAAACAGAACTATTACTATCATTAAGACTAAGTCCAAGCCACACCTATTGGAAGGGAGGCAGATGGAGCTTTTAATACACTGCCAGGCAAGTCCAGATTACCAAAGGCAATGGATGATATCCAGCCTGGAGATTTAAAGCTTAATGGTGCTGAGATAGGCAGGGACTCAGAGTGGGCTTGGCCCCATAGAAAAAGCAACAGCTAGTTTTCTAAGAATAGGAGTTTAGAGTCAGAGAAGGACCAGCTTTGGGATACTGACTTACTGGCCTCCATTTCCAGTTCAAGGAGCACTGAGCCTACAGGCAGGATCCAAACAACCTTTGCAGAAGGAGGGAAGGGACACAAGATCAGGAACCAACCAGCTCATTACACTGAAAGCCAGTTGACCCTGTATTCCAAAAACAAACAAATGAATAAACAAAAACCAAACCCTCCTAATTCAGGATCAATGGTACCTAAATCCCACCCTCATATGTTCATTTTTTTGAATTAAATATTCTTCTCCCTAGGCATTATTGTTCCAAATGTAAGCGTTGCAGGATGTGGAACACGTTGAGTCATTCATAGTTGATGTATCCAGATCTCAATCTTCTGAGATGCCTGCAACTCCCCCAGAGGATTCATGAGGTCATCAACCTTCCCCACACACAAGGCAGTTAGCACCAGAAGAGAAGAGAAAGCATATTTAGGACTATGCAGCCTTCAGACAAAGTCGAATAAAGATGGACGCTCACACAGTGTTTGTTTTCCACTTCCTGCTCACAACAGGGTTTCATGGGAATCTAGTTTATACATTCAGTTCTCTTTGTGGGACAGAGGGTCCTAAATAACAAGAGGATTACAGGTGTCTGGTCCTGGGGAAGATGGTCTAGAAAAGAAGGGAGAAGGACATTGCACAATTTCCTTGCCACGGGGCCCAAACTTCTTTGGTCTCCAGACTACCCCTGAAGAAGCTCATACCTATAAGCCGTGGACATTAAAATGGCTGAGGCAGCTTGATTTTTGGCTCCAAAGCTACATTGGAAATGTATGTGTGTGATGTGATTGGCTTGCAAAGGTTAAGTTTTTGACCTGTGCTATGCATTATACAGTAGCCAAAGCCACACATGGCTCCCAAGCCCTTGAAATGTGGCTGGTCCAAATTGAGATGAGCTGTAAGTACTAAATACACTCTGGATTCCAAAGACTCATTACGAAAAGAAAAAAAGAATGTAAAATGTCTCTAATAATTTTGTACATTGACTACATATTGAAATGATAATTCTTGGGATACGTTGGCTTAAATAAAATATATCATTGAAATTAATTCCACTTTTTAAAAACTTTTTAAAAGTGACTTCTAAAGTTTTTTCATTTCAATGTGGCTCACATTTATACGAGGTGTGATCAAACAATACAGTGAATATTCAAATAAAAAATTATCACAGTAAAAGACTCATTGCCATTAATCCCCTTCAAAATACTCCCCCTTGCTTCAAACACACTTATCCTATCACTCTTGCCACTTTCTGAAAATTCTGGAAGTCCTCTTTTGTGAGCTGTTGTGGCTGCCTTGATGTCCTGAATAATTTTGACTGTGGGGAAGAGCCAGAAGTCCCACAGTGCAAGATCTTGTGAATAAGGTGGATGAGGACACACCATAATATTTTTATTTAACAGAAATCGTCATATACCAGAAGCAATGTGTGACACGGAGCATTGTCATGATGGAGGATGATCTATGGCACACTTTAAAACACACCCTCTCTTGACCGTAGCTCACACCCGACTGACTACACTGAACAAGTTGAAACTTGTCATACAATGTTACTAAAGTTCGACACACCACTTCCGGTATTGAAGATCC
The DNA here is from genome assembly GCF_036562045.2 of Rhinolophus sinicus. Classification (NCBI taxonomy): domain Eukaryota; kingdom Metazoa; phylum Chordata; class Mammalia; order Chiroptera; family Rhinolophidae; genus Rhinolophus; species Rhinolophus sinicus. Next base: position 59,539,856 of record NC_133756.1, on the reverse strand, counting down.
CTGCCTTTCCGTTGGATGGCACTGAGCAGCAGCATTCACTGTTTTTGTGATCACAATGAAAAGGCTCTGTGTCACACATCATTGCTTCTGGTACGACAATTTCTGTCGCATAAGGTGTGGCCTCATCCACCTTATTCACCAAATCTTGTACTCTGTGACTTCTGGCTCTTCCCCAAAGTCAAAATGACCATGACAGGTAAACATTTTGAATCGATTCAAGACACGGAGGCTACCATGACAGTGCAACTAAAGACACTCATGAAAGGACTTCCAGAACTGCTTCAGAAAGTGGCAAGGATGATGGGATAAATGTGTTCAAAGTGAGGGAGAGTATTTTGAGGGGGATTAATGGCAATGTGTCTTTTACTGTAATAAATTTTTTTTATTTAAACATTCACTGTATTTTTTAATCACACCACTATGCCTATTGGACAGCACTGTTTTAGACAAATTAATGAGTTAATTTTGCCCAAGGAGCCCCAGACCCTAAAGTTCTGGGCACTCCTGCTAATCTGTCAGGGTGGTGGGGACGTGACCTCTGCCCAGCCACAGAGGGGTCAACACCTCTGATGAGAGGGAGGGTAGTGGCTCCAGACAGTCAAAGATAACTGAACATTCCTTTTATCCCTATTCTTGGGATCTGTTAGGGAAGTGCTACTGGTATCTTGCTTCTTATGAGACGCAAAAGGCACTTAGGCAGTTGAGACTCTCTCCTATCCTTCGCCACCATCACCACCTTATGGTTCCTGCCTGTGTTGAGAAACAGAAACTCTGCACTCTCTCTCTTTTTTTTTTTTTTTCCCCACTGGTACTATGGAGAACAGAGTCTCCTTTAAAGCATCTCGTGCATTTCTGTCTTGGTGAGCTCAAGACTCTGTGTTAACACCCTCTCATCTAAATCCAAAAACCTGCTGTAGCTCTACTCGGACACTAGAATATTAGTTCATTATTAGATTAACAACGACACAAACTTCACCTTATTTCTGTATTCATTCAACATATATTTGTGTTTCATCTACTACTGCCCAACATTGAAGAGAAGCGCTAACAAGCAGACAAACAGCTAACAAACGGCTAACAACCCAGCTGTTTGTTTACCAGCAGTGTTTGATGAGTCCATCACTCTCTGCTTTTTAAAGAACTTGTTTCACATGTGGCCTCTACATATCCCATTATCTTAGTTCTTCCTAGTTTGCTGTCCATTCCTCCATCTCCTAAACTAGTTCCTAATTGTCCTGATCTTAGAATATTAGAGTTCCCTTAGTCTCTCGGCCTCCTCTTTTTTTTGTCACAAGGTACATCTCTGTCCCAATGACTGTAAATATACTCTGTGCCCTGACAACACCTCATCTCCATGACCAAATGCCTGGTCCCAACCTCTGTTGTGGACCCCAGACTCATGTAACCAGCTCACCCTCCAACATTTCCACTTGGATGTCTACTAGGCATCTCAGATGTATCACATCCAAAGTTAAATTTTGGTTTCTTCTCTGAAGTCTGCTCTAATTCCATATATTGAGAATCTATTCTTCTAATTGTTTAGATTTAAAAAGAGAAATCTTGGGATCATCCCTGAATTCTTTTTCTCACATCCCATTTCTAATTTGTCAGCAAATCCTACCAGCTCTACTTCAAAATCTATCCACTTCCTGACCATTCTCTCCATCTCAACCTCTGCTCCCTTGGGTTAAACCATTGTCATCACATATGGGGGATTATTACAATTGCTTCCCAATTGGTCTTCCTGCTATTATCGTAGCCTTCCTATAGAGTCTGCTCTTCAGTCAAAAGCCAGAGTGACTGTCATGCAGGGTGCCATGCAGGGTCTCAGCTCCTGCTCCCCATATAAGAACGCAGGACATGGTGAGGCCAAAAAGGAACACCCACGGAGCCATAGATAGGGGAGTCATACCACTATAGTCTCATTGGCAGCTGGGTTGGAGAAACAGGAAGCAGGAGCCACACTATCTGCAACCTGCCGTTCACTTGTCTCTGCTAGCCAACCAACACCACTTGCTAGCTGCAATCCGCCATGCTAACTGCAGTCCACGCTCGCTAGCTCAGCCACCATCTTCTTGCTAGCCCCCATTTTCTACTAGTGTAGCCACGGCAGTTATATTAGTGACCAATGGCTCACTGGTTACAGCTGATGGCCAACTAGCCACAGTTGATGGCCATTTACTACCTGAGCCAGCACCCCTCCACATGAGGCCGAGAACCTGGAAACTGCACTCCTGGGTCTGTCCCCACAGTGACCCTCAAAAACTGTTAAGTTCTAGCATGTCACTGCCCTGTTCAGAACCCTCTCCCAACAACTTCCATCTCCCTCTACGTGAAATCCACAGTACTTACTGCATCTCCCTGACCCACCAATCTCTCCCTCACTATCTCCAACGCAGACGTTCTGGCTTCTTTGTTTTCCTCAAACATATCAGCCAAGCTGCTCCCACTTCAGAGGCTCTGACTTTGCTGTTGCCTCTACCTGGAAAACTCTTCATCCAGATATCTGCATAGCTTGCTTCCTTACTTCTGTCACGCCTCTGCTCAGATGTCCCCTTGTCCAGGAGACCGTCTCTGACCATCTCGCATAAAGTAGCACTCTGCACCATACCTTTCTATGCCCTTACCCTGCTTGATTTTTCTTCCTGGAGGTCATCACCACCTGATGTGTTGTATATTCACTCGCCTGTTCAGTGCCTGCCTTGCATTAGAATGTGAGTCCTCTGACACCAGGGAGTGCATCTTTTGTTCACTGCTGCCTCCTAGCATCTGGTACAGCACTTGGCACATGGTAAGTGCTCAATAAATATTTGTTGAATACCTGAAGGCAAAGAAGTGGTTTTCCTTTATCAAGATTATTATTATAAGAGGCAAACAATAAACACGTAAACGAATAAAATACTTAAAATTACAAGTTGTGGTGAGTCCTGGGAGGAAGCGAACAGGTGTAGTAGGGGAGAACCTACGTTAAATAGGGTGATCAAAGGGGATCTTCTACAAAGAATAACATGTAGTTTGAGATTAGAAGTAAGAGATGGGCCAGCCCTACAAATGGTGAAAGAAGACCATTCTGGATGGAAAAAATACATTCAAAGCAGGAATGTGTTTGATGCCTTCGACGAATTGAAAGGGAACCAGGGTAAAGAGGAAAACGGCAAGAGACAATGTTCAAGAGGTATCTGGAGACCAAACCATAAAGAACCTAGAGGACTAAGGCGGAGTTTAGATCTTATTCACATTTTGGTCTAAGGTTAGACATGGTAGTGGCAAGTGGAGAGGAATATTTGACATGGTGTACAGAGATGGAATTTGGATCCAGACCATTAACTTCAGACCATTAAGCACCTGCATAAAGTTTCTTAGTTGGGAATGGAGTGGTCCTCAGAAAGAGAGTATAGACTGATCACCCTGCAGCAGGGCTTCCAAGATGCCATTTCCTGTGCAGGAAGCAACAGCATTCTCCCTCCGTCAGAAGCAGCCCCCATTGCTCCAGCTCTCTGTTATTTGGCCCCCCTTTAATTATGTAGTCAGTTGGACCTCACACTACAACAAAATAAAACACATGACACTTCCAGTCCCGTTGCCTCGTCCTGCTTCTCTTCTCTGCATCCTCACAGATGTCCCTGGGCCTTTGCTCATGCTGCTTCCTTGGGGGGGAGGGGGAATGCCCTGTACCTTATCCACACCTAAATCCCAGTTCTAGTTCTAAAATAACCATAAAATCAAATTTATAGGCCTCGATTATGATTTCAAATTTACTTTGTTTATTACTGTAGTTGGCTTAATAATCTCCCCTCCCCTACTCCCATGAGATAGCCACATCCTAACGTCTGGAACCTGGGGATGTTATTTTATGTGGCAAAAAAGGACTTTGTAGATGTGACTAAATTAAGGATCTTGACATGCAGAGATTATCCTGGATTACGTGGGTACATCCTAGATATAATCACACGTATCTTTACAAGACAGAAATGGGGAGAAAACATAGAGAAGAGGAAGGCAGAGACTGGAGTGATGTAGCCACAAGCCAGCAGCCCCCAGAAGCTGGAAGAGGCAAGAAACAGATTCTCCCCTAGAGTCTCTGGAGAGAGTGTGACCTTGTTGACACCTTGATTTTAATTAAGCCCAGTAATACTGATTTCAGATTTCTGGGTCACCAGAACAGTAAGAGAATACATTTCTGTTGCGTTAAGCCTCCAAATTTGTAGTAATTTTTTGCAACAGCCACAGGAGATTAATATAACTACCTTGCACTTGACCTTGACATCTTGTCCCTTCAGGTCATCATTGCTTCCCTACTGGCTTTCCTGGTGACTTGCTAGGTATTTCCTGTTCTCTTACCCTTCTTGATGTTACACCTACCCACTCATATTTATCGCATACTAGTGTCACAGGGTGTGTAGGTATTTTCTTCCTCCTGTTCTCTTCATCTTAAAGCCACAAGCTCAAGCCAGCCAGACTGCAGGTAAATATCTTACTGGTGTCAGTATCCAGGAGAGATCATCTCAGTAGGCCTGGGCTAGCTGGGACGCTAGTTCAGTACTCCACAGTGAGATAGTAGAGTCTGGACCTGTAGGTGGTTTGAGCCAGTGAGGTTGTTTTGTGTTTTTTAATTTTGACAATACTAGGTGCCTGTAATTGTGATGACAAGAAAACAAAGGCTTTGGGCATTACTGTACCCAGGAATTTGGGGACCTGAAATGCAAGGGAAAACTGATAAGACTTAATATCTGAATAGCTCTAGAGGATGAAGAAAATAGAAACAGCAGGTTTTAAACCCGAATCACTGGAAAAATAAATACTAGTACCGTTTACAGAAATGGACATGCTAGGAAGCAATGATAGTTTCAGAGACAAAAATTATTAATTTGTTATTTGAAATATTGAGGCTTAGGTAAGTGGAAATGACCACCTGAAAGGTAATCTCCAGTAGAAAGTTTCCTCCTTAACTCTGGTGATTCCAGAATCCTCTCGTCATGACTTTATCGCAGCCCTAATAACCCTATATCATGATTCCTCCTTGTCTGTCTCCCTAACAGTCTGTGAACTTCTTAAGAGATTGTGTCTTATATCTCCAGCACCAAATATACTAAGTAGGTACTTAATAAATACATTTGTAAATGAATAAGGGAATGAGATTGAGCTCAGCCAAAAGGTTCAGTCTGGAAATGAAGATCTCGGAGTTCATAGCCCACTGGCACAGGTGGCAGATGAAGCCATAATAAAGAGCACAGCTGAAAGGATGACAGTTTGATCTGCTGTCATCTGGGTTCCACAGTAATAGGAGGTAGTTCTAGTTGATTTTTAAACTTTGACCTGATATTCTGGTGTCAAGGATTATCATAATCAAATAAGGAAGAAGACAAGAGTCTGAGGCATTGTCATCTATCCAGAGCTTTCATGAAACTAAAAGTAATTCCTCATTTGCCAGCCAGTTCAAAGTTCACTTACCCTTATCACTGTTGTCATGCAACATTATAATAAGCATCAGTCAGAGGCTTAAAAATATTCCATATGTGACATATCTGACTTCTGGGTACTGGTAATTATATTTTATGTCATATAAAAGATCTGGTCAGGTAGAAAGCACTATAGGGAATATATATATATATTGTTGGATATTACTACCCCTTAAAAGCTGCCAAAGGTATGTAGCATTCTGAAACACTTCAATTATATTCCCTTATATTCCCAGGCAGATCCTTTTGATACCCCCTGTAGGCATCAGGATATGGGGATCAACTTCTTCTTAATGCCAAAAGAAATAGATAATAATCCTGGCTGTTTTAGACACTGTTCTTACCTTCCTGGCCTGAACCTGCAGTTGGAATTCCCTGGGAATTTTATGATATATTGACCAAACTTAATTAAGTCAAGGATCTGCTCTCTGTTATCAATCTGCCTTAGCAGAACTCTACCCACAGTTATTCGATTCACACAACGTTTACTAAGCTACTAATAGTACAAAACCCTGTGCTGGGCTTCTGCTAGACACGAAGAAGAATAAGACCTCATCCCTGTCGTCCAGCAGGCCGATGTCTTGGAAGTTAGGGTGTATGTACTTTAACACAGGAGACCTAAGACAAATACTGTAAAAGAAATGTAAAAAGCTATCAACTTGATCGCAAAGTTTATCCCTGTTTGTTGGGTTGAAATGGCCAAGATCAAAATTACTTATTTGAAATAGTAATGACTCTATCTGTAGACGTTTAAACACTTGTTCTTTTAAGCAGTATTCACGAGAAATACTGACTCCTTTGGTCCTCAGTCACTTCCTTATAATTAACTCAGACACGTTCTTCTCATGACCATCATTCTTATTCCTCTACTTCTGGAGCCCCTGTTTGAATGTACACAACTAGGACGGGGATTACCTTTTAGAGAAATGCAGGGACAGTTCTAGGATGTCCTTGGGTAGCTTTTGTTTCTGTAGTTGCAGAATTCCTTTTACACATTCTTTTTTATTATGATTTTCAGTTACAATTGACATTCAATATTATTCTATATTAGTTTCAGGTATACAGCATAGTGGTTAGACATTTATATAATTTATGCAGTGATCCCCCCAATTATTACTGATTTCCAGTTCCAATAGTTCAGCATCTTGTTACCCGGAAGCTTTTGACCACTAAGATTCAACATTCACATGGCATGAGTTTCCTTTCCAAAGGACCTTAGCAAACTCTTTCCCACTCTTTCCTCCTGAGAGAAACTAATATTCTTACATGTCTTCACCACTACCCACGCTTTAAGCCAGATATTCAAGAATTGGATGAAACCAAATTTCAAATAGACATCACTCCACCCTAACTTTTGAGAGATAATTATGTTTGAAGAAAATCATAGATATTTTTCTGAATTTCATTTTACCTAATCCTGTCATATAACTTTAAGGTAAACGGTACTTCAGTGTGTGTGTGTGTGTGTGTGTGTGTGTGTGTGTGTGTGTGTATCCTAATGTATATACAGTATATCCTCACTTAACATCGTCAATAGGTTCTGCAACTTTAAGTGAAATGACATATAACGAAACCAGTTTTACCACAGGCTAATTGATATAAACAAGAATTAAGTTCCTGCACTGCTGTAATGAAACATTAAAAAAAACACTGTTATTCGAGGACCTGCTGTGTGTGTGTGTGTATGTGTGTATATCCTAAAGCGCATATATAGTGTGCATGTGTGTGTGTGTAAACTTGTAATTTCAAAATTGGTTATTTTCAGAAACTGCACCTGCAATTAGAGCAGACTACAACAAGGCAGTAAGTGCTTTGATTGCGTTACACACACAGACTTCCAGACTTAAACTGTATGTGTGGTTAACTCAAGAAGAGGATACCATGCTTTGCCTCCACACGTTAGCTTGAGAAAGTCAATTAACCTAAATCCTAGTAATCTTTACAAAATAAGAGTGGTAATATCTGCCCTCCTGAACTTTGAAAGTGGTTATGAGGAAAAATTGGATTATATTAATAAAACCACTTTATATAAAACAAGGGGGTTGCAGTTATAATTATAGTCATATGTCACTTAACAACAGGGATACCGTCTGAGAAATACATCACTAGGCAATTTCATCATCGTGTGAACACCAGAGTGCACTTACACAGCCGAGATAGTACAGCCCACTACACACCTAGACTGTATGGTATGCACCACTGCTCCTAGGTTACAAGCCTGTACAGCGTGTTACTGTACAAAATAACATGAAATTACATCAAGGATAAGAGAAAGCAATGCAATCAAGAGATGCAGTTAACACGAGAGGTGTGAGGCTGCTGCTGCTGTCACATGGCATGCTGTTTTACGGCAAACTTTTTTTTTTTTAAGTAGAAAGAGCACACTCTAATGATAAAAAAGAATTTCAAGACTTTATTTCACTAAGAGGCAACTTCAGATTCTTGGTCTCGTTTGGAAGCCTCATAACAGGCATTCCACTCAGTTTTACCAATTTTAGCGCTGTTATTGTCCAATTTGGTTTTAAGAAAATGAAGTTTGGGACTCTCAGAAGTTCCCTAGAGTAGCCACTGAATTCCTGAATTGCTTTTAGTCAGATCTGCCCATTTAACTAAATATGTGCATGAAAATTGACCTTTGCTTTTAACCAGGTACTTTGCTGGGCTCCATGGAGGAGAAAGGGTCTTAAAATATTCAGATAGCTGAGATCCCATTTTTCAGAAACTTTTCTCTAGAACAAAGGGCCTAAGACAATTTACAACAGCTCAAGCAGCCTGCAGGTCAGATGCCAGACAGACTCACTCTAAAATGGTCTCATCACAGAGGACCAGGCTGAAGGCTGAAAGCCAGGTGTAGGAAAATAAGCGACCCTCGGAGGGTCCAGGTGTAGGCTGAGCTGGGTGGCACTCTTCTTAACGAGGCGGTACAGTTTAATACTGGGCCAAACTAACTAATTTCAGTAGAAATAACCTCTGTCCCCCAAGGGGTTTTTAGACAAAAGCCAGTTTAGTCTCAAAGGACAATTTGTTTCCAAAGAAACCAGGTGGATGTGCCACATCGAGTACCCATAGACAACATATAGACAAACATTTTAGGCCTCTTTAATACATGCACACACATACACTCATACATAAAAACAAACCTCTAAACAACTCCCAAATAAAACCCAAAGAGCTTCAAAACACAAGAAGGGGAAGCTCAATTCCAGGTAAAAAAAATTAAAACGAAATAATTAAATTAAAACAAAATAAAATAAAAATGATAGAAAGTATAATATGGTAAATACATAAACTAGTATGTAGTCATTTATTATCATTGTCCAGTAGTATGTTCTGTACATAATTGTCTGTACTATACTTTTATACGACTGGCAAAGCAGGTCTGTTTACAGCAGCATCACCACATACACGTGAGTGATGTACTGTGTGATGACGTTACATTGGCTACGACATCGCTAGGTAATAGGCATTTTTCAGCTCCATTACAATCTTATGGAACTACCATTATATATGTGATCCATCATTCACTGGGGCATCGTCATGTGAGGCATGACTGTGTTCAAAAGTGTCTTCTAGACCTTTGGTTGCTTTGCTATCTATAGACCACCAGGCAACCTAGCTATTATGGGTATTGAAAGTGGACTTTTTTGTATTTCTATTAAATTTACATATAATCTTGGACCCAAAATATCTAAGACCAGAATTTATTCTACTCAGAAAATTCTAGAACTTTACCAGTCACGTATTTAATAAGTGTTCTATTAAGTGTTCCTCTGTGTCTGGCACAGCAACAGGCCTTGGAGAGTCTAAGACAAATAATTCAGAGTCCATGCCTGTAAAGGGCTTGGAAAATAGCCAAAAGATACAAATGAATACATGCAATAAAATTTTATAGCTGCTATCTAGAAGCATGTATGGAGAGGAAACAGCACAGAGGAGGGAGTGGTTGAGTCTAGCCGTGGGTGAGAAGTGTGACAAACTGCTGATTGCCTACCTAACCATCATCCTTTCCTCTTCCCCTTACATCACCTCCATTAAATAGACTTGAAAGTCAAATACTCCATTTCTCACCCTCCCTAGCAACTAAGCGTGCATGTGACATAGCTGTGTTCAATGAGATGTGTGTAAATTTCTGGGAAAGTGTTGCTTTCTCAATAAAAGGGCTTGTGGCAGATTGTGTTTTTCAAAGATGGCCACAACAGTATCTCCCACCCTACGTGCTCTTCTTAAAATGTGATCTTGAATCTCCTCCCCTTAAGAGATGGGGTCAATGTCCTCTTGCCTTGATCTGGGAGTGAGCTTTGTGATTATTAGCCAGTAAAGAACAGTGGAAGTGATACTGTGATATCTGAGGCTAGATCATAAAATCACCATGTATTTCCACCTGATTCAGTTAGGATACTTGCTCCTGGAAGCCAGCACCCATGTTGCGAGGAAGCCCAACCTAGCCTATGCCAAGAGACCACATGGAGAGATGATAACCAGATGTTCTGGGTGACAGTCAGCAGTCAGCACCAACTACAAGACATGTGAGTAAGGACAAATGGCAGCCCCCACCACTGAATCATGCCCAGCATTCAAGTCTCCCTTGCTGAGATCCCAGACACTGTAGAGCAGAGACGACCTTTCCCCACTGGGCTCCATACAAATTCCCATGCCACAGCATCTGTGAGTATAATAAAAGGGCTGTTTTACACTACTTAACTTTGGGGTGATTGGTTTTGCATCTGGGATGCGGATATGACTGGCAGTACTTTTCTGTCTTCCTCCAGCCTTGATTCTAGCTGCTGAGCAGGGTAGGAGTGGGGAAAGTCTCAGACCATGTGGGGAAAGCATGATGTTGGCCCTCATTGACAATGTCTGATCTGCTGAGCCAACACCCACAACTGTCTATCTCCAGACCTCTTGAAATGTAAGAAAAATAAATAAGCTCTTGCTTGTTTATGCCATTGTACGCCAGATTATCTGTTACTTATAGTTAGAAGCACCCTTAACTCATACAAGTGATCCCTACTGGTAAGATTTGGTGGATTCGTGGGGAATAAAATTTGATTTTAAAATGTCAACGACTGTCTAATCAGAATGAAATTAGGGATAGAAATTTAGCCTCATCTTCTGAGAAGTTTGGCTGTGAAGAAAATGGGAGACTTTTATTACTGATGGATTTTTGTCTTAAGGACACTATATTCCTCTGATTTGAAAGAAAAAATATGTTGTCATATAGACATGTCCTCAGATGACTATCAAGACAGTGGCCTTTTCCATCTGGGAATTTTCCAGCCCTATGGAGTCCTGGGCCAGTCTAACCTAGTTAAATTCTTGGCAGCAGCTTGTTTAAGCCTTGCCATGCAGAGTGCCTGCATCGTGATGGTCAAATGGACTAGTTCGTTGCCTATGTGAATCAATTCCTCAAGAACAATACTACACATCACCCAGGGCACAGGGCAGTTCGGTGACCCATAATACCTTCCATATGACCAGCTGAAATATTTCTGCCGTAGTAATTATGAATTTTCTCATCCATCTTTCCCATCCACCACAGAACTGCAATTGTGCCTATTGGATAAGCTCCAGGTCAATCTCTGGGACCCACCTCATGGGGCAAAGACTTGAGATGAAGTCTCTTTAAAAATGTAGCTAATTAAAGGAGGTCCTCTATAGATGGAATGACCTTGGTTGACTATATGTCATCTTTCCAGCTGTCTAGAAGACTTCCAGATGTCTCTCTGAAGACACGGATAGCTAAAAATGATCAACCAAGTGATTTCATCATCTCTCACTGATGTGGACAAACAAAGCACCATTCTCTATTCCTTTTTTGTGTCGACATTACCAGAACCTGGGACTTAACCCATTGTCCTCCATAGATACTTCTTGCGGTATGGCAAAGGGAACAATAGAATGTTCTGCAAAGCTGTCATTTTCAAGCCGTCAGGTATGTGCCATAACTACAGATCAGGAATACCTGAACCAGAGTTCATTCACTTTCTAGATATAGGCATGGTGATCAGGTCTCCAACCATCTGGGCTGAGTTTCAGTCCTACGAAGAATGAAAACCAGGAATGGGAACAGTGGATGTGTTGGGTGCACGGGCCATATATGGTGAGAGTTCCATTAGACAGAGAGAGGGCTTGCAATGGATGGCCATCGTATGTCTATAGCCCCACCTGCCCCCAAAATAAAGCAGCAAACTATTACCAAGCTCTCTCATCCTCTCCCCCAGTGGGCAGGGAGCTGCTGATATACACCACCTGACCTGACTCAAACTGGCTTGGGGCCTGGGGGGAGGCAGATGGCTTTTTCTAGCAGATGGGGGCGTGTGTTGCTGTGAGTTGGGGACATGAAGGCAGGAACTTGTCTCCTCTCCCCTCATCTCTCCCATTGCTAAGGCAAATGACTAGGATTAATTTATGCCTCCACTTTCATTAGCTGGGCTCAGTAACCATCAAAAAATTGGGGGGGGGGTATTTCTTTTTAATTACAAATGGAAAAATACTAGCAGATAATGGAATTCTACCCACCCAGAAGAAAAGCCAGCAAAAAACCCCTGGGAATTTAATATATATTTTCAGGACTCATTTCTATGTTCATGATAGAGACCCCAGGGTTCGTTGCCTATGTATTGTAGCAGCCTGAAATAATTTCAGCCCAAATATCTTGAAGAGGCCTATGCTCCACAGGCATCCTTTTTTTAAAAAACCCTTTTCCTTCTCCTACCCTCTGTCCCAAACACAACAGCTTGCCTCTCGCCTCTCAAACCCTTCAGAAAATATGTTGCTAGACCTAGCCAATGTGCTTTTCTTCTTCCTCCCCCTTTTTCTTTCTTCTCAGTTCTCATCACACAAAAAAAGCCCAAAAGAGCTCATCTTGCAAGGCAGGTCCTTCCACAGAGAACGAGGGAAAGAAAGAAAACTACTGGGCAGAGGTGGAATTCTCCTTTGCAGGTGGAGAGAGGGGAAAGCTGAGATCATATACACTGGCAACATTTTCTAGCCTTATATGTTTATTTTTATTAATGAATGTTTTTCTGTATCAATAAATATTCTTCTATGTAATATTTTTGAATGGCTTCATAGTATTATATTGGATGGATAAACTATACTTTCTTTAACCAAACCACTTTTAGTTTATTTTCAAGTTTCACATAAGGTCTGTGATAAATTTCATCATTACTTAAATTTTTGCAGAGATCATCAATTATTGACTTAGGATAACTCTTCAAAAGTAGGGATTCTGATGCATTTGTTCAGGTATTTTTGGCCACATATGTGACATGCAGTGGCTTTCATAACATGGGACTGTATTTATATTGAGGATAAAGTGTGAACTGGTATTGTAACCCGGCTCCATGATATCAAGGACCCAGATTCTTTCTATCATATGCTTCTGACATCCCTAGACATTGCTGTGGGCCATGTGACCTAAAAGCACATCTGTATTCCAGACAGCCGGACAAGGGAAAGGGGTAACAAAGGGCCACACCCTTGCCCTTTTAGGGCTCAATCCTGAGGCTCTACGTATCACTTCAACTCTCAACTTATTGGCCAGCACTTACTCTTGTGTCCATTCTTAGCTGCAAAGGAAGCTGGGCATATAATCTTTATTCTGAGCAGCCTTGCTACAAATTTCAATACCGTGGATAAAGGGGTTAATGTGCATACATATTTTTGAGGTTTTTGATATATACTACCTTACAGGTCTGCATAAAGATTGTAGCAATTTATACTTTCATCACCCTACCAACACAGGATATTTAAAATATCTTGCCAAATTAATAACTGAAGATCATAGTGCTATTTTATTTTTCATTTCCTTAATTTCTCGTGATGTTTGCACCATTTTTTTACATTGAGTTTCTTCTCAGAAGTGGCTTCAGCAATGGATTCTAAATGCAGAATTAAGTAGGAAGCCCAGATTTCAAAATTATAGACTCTTGTAGGGTATTCCAGCTTGCTCACCATCTTCCAGGGCTGTTTTCTTAGACAATTCTAATCCTGGTTCTCAGGGGTGGTCCCTTTTCTTTTACCACGTATAAACCTACTGTCGCCAAGTAGGTCTGCCCTTAGATTTTACTATTTCAAAGACTTTCATGGCATGGTGAGGCAGCCCCTTTGAAGCTAGGGGTATATTACTCAGAACTTGAAGGACTATTTCTTTGGGAATTTTAGCTAGACTAAGTTCAATATTATCTTTATTCATTTAATGTTGCAGGTCACCCAAGACCACCAGTCCTAACTCAGACTAGATAGCCTGATCCAGGGCCATAAAAACTCTTGTCAGGTCTGGGAGATGTCTGTTGTATCTGTCAGGAAAGGCTAGGTAATGCTGAGGTAACAAACACTTCCAAATTTCAGTGGCTTAAAACAACAAAGTTCTTTTATGCGTACGTTATTATCTATCCTGGCTCAGTGTTGGGGACTCTTCTCTAAGTTCGCCTTATAGGGGACCCAGGCTAGTCCCCAGGGGACTCACCCTCTGGAACATGGCCAGTCACTAACATGGCAAATCATGCACCCACTCATAAAGGCTTTTACTCAGAAGTGGCTTATGTTATTTCCACTCACATCTCATTGTCCAAAGCTAGTCCCGTGGCTACACTTAACTTCAAGAAGGAAGGAAGTGCAATTCTACCATGTGTCCGGAAGGAAGAGAACCAGAAATACTGGGGAATATCACTAATGACTACCAGACCCCTATTCCAATGGAAGTGGGGGGTGGGGAGTGGACTTCAGGTTTTAGGAGTCTCCAGAGTCATCTTAGTTGGTCTCCTAAGAGGTCTAAACATGTTTTCCATGGTCCTTACCAGCCTGCAGCCTCCTTAAAGACAAAAATCTTCTTATTCAGATTGGATCCCCAGTACCTAGCACATCTCTTGGCATATGGCAAATATTTATTAAATGGGGAATGAGAGAAGGAATACTATCCCTGGAATAGTTATTGTATAAAAAGTACTGGGGCCTGGAGGACATAGGACCAAAATGCTAGGAAGGGTGGCTCCTTGTTTGGGGCACTCCAAGTCATCACAAAGGAGCCAGAGATAACAAGTCCATACACTATAACCAGGAGGTATGAGTGAAAGGTGGGTGGTTAGCTAGAATGGAAAGATATTGATCCACTATTCTCATCATCATACACCCACACCTATACAATTCTGACACACACACACCCCTAGTATGTCTGAGTTCACATGTGTATGAGCTTAAGTTCCAAAGATCACATAATGCTACGTGTGCTCATAAACATGTATACACGTACACCCAACACTAGCTGACTGTAAATGTCTTGTTCCTTCTTGAAAGAAGCTTGGTAACAATTATCACCACCTTGGAAAAAGCAAGAGTAAAAAGCCTAAAAAGTTTCCATGATTTAACTCTTTATAGGCAAGAAGACAAAATAAATCCATTTTTTATGTTTTATCTTGTTAATCTTTTAAATGAAACAAGTAATATGTGCTGTGTCAATAAAGATATTTTTGTTGCAAATCCCCAAATCAATTTAGGCTAACTTAAAGCAAAAGTAAAACAAATATAAGAAACTGGGTAACCCTAAAAATCAAGGTAACTCCTAAAACCTCAAGAAAGAAAAGTCAAGTTCCGGGAATCTCTTTTGACACTGCCAACAGAAGATTCGACTCCAAAAATTATCCATTCTTATGTATCTGTATCAAGATTCAGGTTCAGAGAGTATCTGATTGGCCAGGTTCGGATGATACATATCCACTTTTATGCTGGGTGGTATGGGGAGATGGGAGGTGAGAACGGAGGAGTTCTTTTTGTTCCCAGGACATCCAATCTTAATGGACTGAAGGCAAGGCAGTTACCCAAAGGAATGGACACTGATTAGAACAAAAGTAATGGATGTTTACAAGGTGTGCTTATAATTTTTTAAAATCGAAAATAGGTATACAGAAGGGAAATTAAAATCACCTATATTCCCACCACAGGTTATATTTTGGTATATAGCCTTCAAGACATTTCTCTAATCACATACAATTTTCTCCTTACAAAAACTGAGTCATATTGTTTATCTTGCATGGTAATTTGCCTTTTTTTCATGTAAAATACTTTGTGAAAACTCTATATAAATAGCAACAGGATTCAAATATATTTTTCATAAAGAGACTCAAATGGATTATAATCAAAGATAACGATGAGTAGAATAATTCATCAATATTAGAGTAAGAAGTTTGGAGTCCTGATTTCAAGACTTACAGTATTACCATGAAAAACAACTACTACCAGTATATCTGAATTTCCATCTCTCTATGTATCTGTCCACCTACATATACACCTGTCCATCATATAGCTAGCTACCTACTTTACCAGTCATGATGGGCTAGGTTATGCCCCACTAACAAACAACCCTGAAATTTCAGTGGCTTAATCAGTGTATTTCTCACATGTCCAATGCAGGCTGGGGAGACTCTGTTCACCTAGGCAACTGGGAACCAGGGTAAGCAAAGCTCCATTTCAACCCAGCAGGTGCACAGAATATGACCAAGCACATCCAGGTTCTCAAAGCTTCACCCAGAAGTGACACCTCGTTCTACTGCCACTCACAGTTCATTGGCCAAAGCAAGTCTCAAAAGAATTAGAATATTTGTGAATGGCAAGTGCAAAGATGACACTGTGTTTTTTTGAGTTTATAAATAATTTAGTAGTAGAAATTACGTTGGAATGAAGAATAAAAATTTTCCCAATTTACAAATCCTTTAAGAGGATCAGACGATTTAACCATATGAGTCAGTTTGCATCATAGACCATTTCCATTTCTATCTCAAAGTATATTTTGTGCCTCCCCCAATCCTCTGCTTGTATAATATCAAACAAACCAGAAAGTAAGGACATAGATAGCTGGTGCTGGTAACTTGCACAGAAGATGATTTTATGACCTCCTAAAAAGCCCAGTGTTATTCATTCTAGGTGATCGAAAACAAAATATACATAGTTTTGATTATTTAAAGTATGTTTCAAAATATTCTGAGGAATTATAATAAATATTAACATTAGAGCATTATGATCAGTGACTTTGACCAGGAAATATACCAATAACCAATATTTACCAGGAAAATAATACCAATAACAATATGTAGCTTTATTTTAAGTGTTGCCTACTGAATATAATTAACTGACTAAATGTTTGAGGTCTTTTTAAAAAGTGCTATGATATATAGATGATAAGGAAACTACATCTGTAGCCACTATGTAGTGTGTCTAGTTATATCAATCTGTTACATTTATTGACAGATCTAAAGAGTCCGTGACCTTGGGGAAGAGAAAGAAGGAGTAGGTCATCATCACAGGACACCTGAGCCAAGGACAAGTTGGGTACTACTGGAACCAAAGTATACAACCTTATGTTTTAGGTGGAAGCTGAGCTAGAAGCAAAGGCAGATGACTGAGTCCTACTGGAAGCTACACATTTCAGGCAGACAGTTTCCAGGGGTGACTTTTGATGAGACTAGACACAAATGCTCGTTATAACCAATACCATCAACTCACTAGTAAATGTGCATCTGGCATGAGAAGAGAGAAAAGGGAGAAAGGATGAAACTCCAGAAATGATGGTTGGCAGCCCTTGGAAAGGGGAGCTGAGGCAGCAGAGGATGTCCTGAGGCCCAGGGAAAGGTATGCTGTTTATTTCCCCTCTCCTTGAATCGGGGACGGTTTGTGACAACTTCAACCAACAGAGTAAGCAGAACTTACGCTGTGTGATTTCTGAACATGAGTGGCTGGAACGCTCACACCTGAGCTTCCATATAAACAACCTGACTACCTCAAGGCCGCCATGCTGTGAGGAAGCCCACCCACACAGATGCCAACTAAAACACTGCAGGGGACAGTCTTGGTCTTTACTTCACGCCAGTCTAGGCACCAAACTTGGGAATGAACAAACCTTCAGACGACCTCAGTCCCCAGCTGCTGAGTCACTCCTAGCCTTCACGTGTGACCAACAGAGGCCCCACACGTCATCGGACAAACAAGCCATCTTCCTTTGTTTGAATTCCTGACTCACAGAATCTGTGAAATTAATCAAATAGTGTTTTAAGTCAAGTTTCTGGGTAATTTTTCCTGTAGCAATTGTAACCAGAACAAACATTCTTGGAGCTCTTGATATACCCTGTCAAATTGTTTTCCAGGAAGGTTGGAGCAATTTGGCCTCCCATTTAGAGTACGTGAGAGCTCCCATCTCACTGGACGTTATCCATACTGACATGTTTCAGAGTTCATCTCTTATGTAATTTTTAAATTTTTACTGTGGAAAATGAATATTCACAAAAATGAATAAATAGGCTATAAATGAAAGCCCATGTGCCCGTCACCCAGCTGCAGTAACTCCCACTCTTATTCCATCTCTTCCCTTTTCTACTCTTCTATCGGCAGAGCTGATATATTTCTACATCACTCTTCTTAAATAAAAATATATGTGCTCTTCTTGGTCAATGGAGACCAGGAGTTCCCAGAAAGAGGTAGATTAAATAATAAACAACATGGAGTAAGAAAATAAGGTATTACCAACTACATATTAAATACAGTAGTACTTCGGTTTTCAAACGTCTCCGTTGACGAACATTTCGGTTTACGAACGCAATTTACCTGGAAGCAAATGCTTCGGTTTCGAACATGCCTCAGAAGTCGAACATGCCACGCAGCTTCCGCTGAGTGCAAGATCCTGAGGCCTAGCTGTCGACTGTTTTTGAACGTTTCAGAATCTGAACAGTCTTCTCGAACGGATTACATTAGAAAACCGAGGTATCACTGTAGTTACAAGAAGCTAGGGACTATTTTAAACATATCACATGTAACAACACATTTAAGCTTCATAGGAACTCTAAAAGGTAGGTAAAATTAATTATCATCCCATTTTACAGATGAGAAAATAGAGGCACAGGAAACTAAGGAACTTGCTCAAGTTTGCACAGCTAGCTAGTAAGTGGCAGAGACAAAAATTGAACCCAAGCAGTCTGTCTCCAAAACCTATGCTGATAATCACTCCAGTACATCACGGCTCTTGAGGGAGACTGATTTCTGTGGCGCTGGTTATAGCAAATTAGTTTGTATAGCACCCTGGTTCTCTGAGCCACCATTACCACCCAGTTATTGGGGAGGTATTTAAAAGTTGGAGATAACATATGGTGACATTTTACCAGATGGCTCAAGTAGAAATATTGCTGGTTTATGTGTGCAGCCTTGTAAGGAAAAAGCCAGGCCAGAAAAGAGGAAAATGTGTTATAGTCTAAAAAGGTCAGGGCTTCTACTGTATATGGAGTAGAGTCTTTTTCATATTAAAAAGAAAAAAAAATCCAACTTCTGGATTAATGTGGAGGAATGGACCTGCCTCATAGCTGTGAAATAATGGGGGGGAAAGCAGAAGCAAGTCCTTGAAAAAATTCACCAGGAACAATCAAATGAGGAAAGGAACACACTCCAATACTGCAAACCTCAAAAAAGTAGTCCAGGAAGGACACAAGATCTGGGAGCCATGCACAATAGCATCTTGGTAGGGCTGCCAGCCCCAACTCCTCTCCTGAGTCATAGAATCCTAAGCATTCCCATCAATACTCAAATCTGCAATGAGCCAATCTGTGCAGTTATCCTTGTTTTCTGTTTTCTGATTGCGGTGAATGTAAATGGCTGCTGGAGCAAAATAGGGTGACATGGTCAACGGGAAGCACGTGGATGGGAAAGCTGCAAGCTACCCTCTTAACTGGAGAAGGGATCCAAAGCCTGTGGAAATGGAGTGCACCAAGTGAAATAAATCCTCAGATGGAAATAAACACAAAGCTTAGGGTTTCTAAGGAAAAGTGCACACAGCCTCAGCTAAACCCCCCTACCATGCATGCCCACAGGGTGGGAAAAAAAACAAAACACAGGAAACAGCAAGCCTGCCAATTATACTACTTTGGGGAAAACAAACTGGTCTCAGATAAGGTGGGAAGGCCGTCATAAAGTCACCCACACTCCATCAGAGCTAACAGGGTTTTGATAGAGCTGCCCGAATTTGAGCAAGATGAAAAGAATCAGCCCTGGCAAGGAGGCACCGATGCCTGAGGGGCTGGGGGTGGAAGGAATAGTCTAACGAAAGAAAAACACACACTGCAGCTTTCATGAAAATTTAATTCTAGGAGAAGGAAGAATTGCCCATACCAGAGTCTCAAGGAGAAGGCAGAGCCACCCAGTGATCAAGAATTCAGAAGACTACCATAGAGAGGATGGGTTGAGGGGAAGAAGAGAGCCAGAAAGAGAATCCCATAAGCAGGAATTCTCCTAAGGCCTAGCCTGGTAAGTCTGAAACCTGATTCCTCTGTGTGACTCAAGGGAGTTGTGGACAAAAAACGGGGTCCTGTGGAAAGTAACCTCACCAGGTGATCTGATCATAAATTCTTAACTGGGCAGGTCATGGTGGACAGTCACATCCCAGGCATATAACTTTTTTAGTAAAAGGTTTATATTTGCCTTAGCAAGCCTTGTCCACTTTGAAAAAAGGGAAACCACCCTTAAGAGAGCACATAATCTTGTTAACTATCCAATCCCCACCTTGCTTTCTCCCACCTTCATGTAATCTTCCCTACATTCCCTCCTTAATTCAAAATGCATAAAAGAAGCTGCAAACTAGCATTCTAAGAAGCATTTGAGTTTGTGCTTCCCAGCAATTGTTATCAGTTTGAGCTCAAATACACTCTTAAAAAATTCTCTACAGGACTGGACATTCCTTGTGTCAACAGAGTGATCCAGCTCTAGCTTTAGGACCATCATTGAACCCTTCAAAAAAAGTTATATGAGCACCATGGTGTTAGGTACTAAGCTCTTTTCATGTATTAGCTCATTTTTAATCCTTAGAGCCACCCAAGAGGTAGATACTATTATCACCCCATTTTACAGATAAGAAAACTTTAGCTCAAGGGCACACAGCTAGTAAGGTGGTCTGGATCCAGTCTATCCTCTTACCATTACACCCCCTCAGCTCTCCTTTACTCAAAAAAGGTTTACTCTTCCTCCAGAGCTAGAGGAGCCCAGTTGGTTTACTGGGTAGACAGGAGAACTAACCAGACTGCCCAGCCTTGGAGAAATTAAGAGTTCTTTGATTCTCCTATCCCCAGAGAACAGCTGGGAAGGAGGAAGTCATCTGCCATGCGGTTACACTTTTTTTTTTTTGCTAACAAACCCTTATTTCACATGTAAATAACCAGTTGAAATTAATCTGATCTCTATTAAGTGTTAAGATCTTTCTCTTAGGTAAATGAAAAGCTCTTCACCAACAGGTTTAGCTTCCCAGGCTGTAGACTACACCCCTACATAAAACACCCACACAGGTACACACAGCTTGGAGCAGTGTTTTAACACAGACATAATTATGACTCACAAATAAGCATGGTTGGAGCATAAAGCACTCAACCAGAAGTTACATAAGAAGTTACAAAATGACATCCATTTTCTACTAGAGCCGTGCTAACATGACGCATGGTGGGTTGGAGATTAAATTCACAGAGGCAGGATAGGCCATTTATTGTAATAAATTTCCGAAGGGGAGGATCTGTCTTATAAACACTAGTCCACTGTGGGGGAGTGTAATATTCCACCAATTAAGAATAAGCTCAATAATAAGCCCAAGTATTGATTCCAAAGAGGCATTTGGCCTGCAAGCCAGTGACTCTACGTAGACGTACGCTTTCCCTCTGGACTCAGTATCTTGTGTTCTAGAGTTGATTACCCTTAACTAATTCCCACATGTGCATGAAAATGAATTTTGGTAACTCCAAGAAAGTGCATAAGTTGTTTCAAACTCCTCAAATCAAGAAGAGGAAAGAGAGACAAAGCCAGGAGCCTCAGCTCAGAAGCTTGAGGGAACATGAAATGCCTACAGCAAGCAGGGAGGGCGGGAAAAACATTTGACCCAAATGCCATAATCGCCTCCTCATTTAGTCCCCATTATCTTAATTGCTCCTTGATCATTCTCTGAAATTTTTGACATATGTGTGGATGGAAAACTTGTGAGAATAGGAGGCGTGAAAGAAGTTGATTTTGACCCTACCTCCAATGATCCATTCTTTATAAATACTGAGGGTGCCAAAACAATGTATACACATGACTTGTATTCATTTTTTGTTATCTGTATATATTGAGTATTACAATTTTAATAGTTTTTTCATTTCATAAAATGTGTATGCATTTTTTGTACCCTCTGTATTTACCATATATGATTATTATTATTACTATTGCTTTCCCGATGGTACATTCACCTGTTGGCATATCTAAAGGCATTAATTGTGAAGATAAGAGCTAGAGAATACAAGTGACGTAATGTGGAGACTAGTGACTGAGAGCTATATTGGCACAGATAAAACTCCCTCCCCAGGGGATATAACCTTGGTACAGGAAATGATCTCACATCTTGAGAAAATCTGGGGCCATCCCTAAGGCAATCATGGGTATTTAGAGTCAATATAAAACAAGTCAGTAAGAACTACTATTGCTTAGAAACACCTTGAATATATAAGTACTTTGGGTGGACACATGTGTAGGGGTCAGAAGAAGGAAGTACATCAGTGGAAGAATTTGGAAGAGTAGCAAGAAAAGGAGAAGGACTGGGGGAAAACAATTTCACAGAAGCCAAGAAAGTAGAGTTTCAAGAAGGAAGGAGAGAGACTAAAGGTGTCCAAAAATTAGGCTTCCTGAAAATTTTACTCTTTAAAAAAAGTTTTTCTGGATCCTACATATTCTCCTCACAGTCTCTCCCCACAAACTGTCCAACTATACACACTCTTCCTCAAGGGAAGTCCTCAGACCTCTTCTCACTTTCCAACCCATCACTGAGTAATTCAATTTAGTATTTTCATTGTTTCAGCCACCTCCCCATCTACATGCTGAAGACTCCCAAATTTCTTCTTCCTTCCTAGACCTCCAACTATGGTTTTTCAACTACAGGTATACCTCGAAGATATTGCAGGTTCGATTCCAGACCAAAAAATAAAGCATGTCTCCCAATAAAGCAAGTTGTAATCATTTTTCTAGCAGACGGTCTTGCCTTCAATTTGTAAAAAGACACATCTGTAAAGCTCAATATAGTGAAGCACAATAAAACAAGGTATGCCTGTACTTAATAAGAAATTTCACCGGGATGTCCCACAGACACAATGAACCCTTTCTTCTCCTCTTTAGTCTGTAACTCTCAGCTGAACTCCCCATTATCTAACAGTTATCCAAACTGGAAACTTGTGGGTCATCTTTGATAACTCTTTCTCCTTCAATCCTCATTTCTAATCCTGAGAATTGCCACTTTTGGCTCCTAAACATTTCTCAAGTTCATCACCCTTTTCCAGGCTGAGTTTCAGCCTCCACCACCTCTACCACCAACATCTCTGTCCTCTACCACCACTCTGGTCTTCTGTTATTGGTCTCCCCATTTCTGGTCCTGCCTCCCTCAAATATATCCTTCCCACATTCTCAGAATCACCTGATTGCAAAGCTCACTATTTCACTCTCCTGTTTAAAATTGTCCATTTGCCGCCCATCATCCTTGGACACTGTGGAAACAACCTAAGTGTCCATCAGTGAAAAAATGGATAAAGAAAATGTGGTATGTATATACAATGGAATATTACTCAGCCATAAAAAAGAAGGAAATCTTGCCATTTGTGACAACATGAATAGACCTTGAGGACATTATGCTAAGTGAAATATAAGTCAGTCAGAAAAAGACAAATAGGGGCCGACTTGGTGGCTCAGGTGGTTAGAGCTCCATGCTCTTAACTCCGAAGACTGCCGGTTCCATTCCCACATGGGCCAGTGGGCTCTCAACCACAAGGTTGCTGGTTCAACTCCTGGAGTCCCACAAGGGATGGTGGGCTCCGCCCCCTGCAACTATGATTGAACATGGCACCTTGAGCTGAGCTGCCTCCCAGATGGCTCAAATGGCTCAGCTGGTTGGAGCATGGGCTCTCAACCACAAGGTTGCCATTTCAACTCCCACAAGGGATGGTGGGCTATGCCCCCTGCAACTAGAAAAATGGCAACTGGACCTGGAGCTGAGCTGTGCCCTCTACAACTAAGACTGAAAGGACAACAACTTGACTTGGAAAAAAGGCCTGGAAGTACACACTGTTCCCCAATAAAGTCCTGTTCCCCTTCCCCAATAAAATTTTTGGGAGAAAAAAAAAGAAAGAAAGAAAAAGACAAATAATATGATCCCTTATAGTAGGTCTGAAAATTAAGTTCACGAACTCATCCTAGAAAAAGTGCTACATACCTCATTGCTGAATATCACTATGGTCACCTTCGAAGTACTCCCCTTAGGAAGCTATGCCCTGATGCCAGCACCTACTCCACCCTTCAAAGCAATTTTGGAACTCTTTTTCTGGAATGGCCATCAGAGTTGTCATTGTATCACCCTTGATGTTCTGAATGTCATTAAAATGTCTTCCTTTCAATATTTCCTTTATCTTTGGGTAAAGAAAGAAGTCATTGGGAACCAGATCAGGAGAGCAGGGAAGGTGTCGCAATGCAGTTATTTATTTACTGGCTAAAAACTCCCTCACAGACAGTGCCATGTGAGCTGGTGTATTGTTGTGATGCAAGAGCCATGAATTGGCAAAAAGTTCAAGTCATTTTCGTCTAACTTTTTCACACAACCTTTTCAGCACTTCCAAATCGTAAACTTGGTTAACTGTTTGTCCAGTTGGTACAAATTCATAATGAATAATCCCTCTGCTATCAAAAAAAGGTTAGCGACATTTGGACTGATGGAACTTATTTGTTGTGGAGAATTCGCTGACTTCCATTGTGCACTTTGATGCTTTGTTTCAGGGTTGTAGTGGTACACCCATGTTTCATCACCAGTGATAACACGGCTGTCATGCGGGGTGTCATGCGGGGTCTCTGGTCCTGCTCCCCACATAAGAACGCAGGCCATGGCTAGGCCCAAAAAGAATACCCATGGAGCA
Source organism: Rhinolophus sinicus (assembly GCF_036562045.2). Classification (NCBI taxonomy): domain Eukaryota; kingdom Metazoa; phylum Chordata; class Mammalia; order Chiroptera; family Rhinolophidae; genus Rhinolophus; species Rhinolophus sinicus. The sequence goes on along the minus strand of NC_133756.1, from coordinate 59,515,459 downwards.
ATAGATAGGGGAGTCATACCATTATATTCTCGCTGGTGGCTGGGTTGGAGACACAGGAAGCAGGAGCCACATGATCGATGTGCAATCTGCCAGCCGCTTTTCGGTCAACAAACCTCATTGCCAACTGCAATCCGCCTTTCTGTAATCCACAATCCACAATCCGTGCTTGCTAGTTTAGCCACAGCAGTTGTATCAGTGGCTAATGGCTAACCGGTAACAGCTGATGGCCAACTAGTCACAGCTGATGGCCATCTACTACCTGAGCCTACACCTTTCCACGTGAGGCTGAAAGCCTGGAAACTGCTCTCTGGGACTCTGTCCCTGCAATGGCCCAAAACATCATCTTGCTTTTCCAAAAGGTCTTAGCAAACTTCGACTCTCCTTTGCTTTTGTTCATTGGTGAGCTCTTTCGGGACCATTTTTGCACATACATTTCTCATGCCAACATTTTCAGTTAAGATTTTCCTAACTGTTTCTCTACGCATGTTTAGTTGATCTGCTATGCTTCTCACAGTCAGCAATGATTTGGACACACAATTTGATGAAGTTTTGCAATGTTTTTGTCAGTTCTCGTTACTGGTCACCCTGACCTCTCTTCATCAGTGTTGTGTTCTCTCCCCTCAGAAAAACATTTAATCCATTTGTACACTGCCGTTTTCTTCATGGCATTATCCCCATAAACTTGGACTAACATGTCCCTGATTTCACTTCCACTCTTGCCAAGTTAAACAGGAAATTTAATGTTTGTTCATTGCTCTAATTCAAGCTCAGACATTTTCGCGATGGCACACAAAAACACGCAACAACAATAATGAACACCACTGTCATGCGGGAGACCCTGCTCGCTCCGCCATTTGTCGTGCAGGGTGGCCTGTGGGGCCTCTAATCCCGCTCCCCACATAAGAATGCAGGATATGGCTAGGCCAAAAAGGAACACCCACAGACCCATAGGTAGGGAAGTCATACCACTATAGTCTCACTGGTGGCACTATAGTCTCACTGGAGGCTGGAGTCGCACGATCTGCAAACTGCTGTCTACTTCTCTGCCTGCCAACCAACTGAATCACCAACCAACGCAGCCGTGGCAGTTATATCAGAGGCTAATTGGCTAACTGGTTACAGCTGACCACCAACTAGCCACAACTGATGGCCATCTACTACCTGAGCCAACACCTTTCCACATGAGGCCGAGAGCCTGGAAACTGCTCTCTGGGACTCTGTCCCCACAACCACTCAGCAATGCACTGCCACACATTCACACAAACACAGTTGTGAGACACTGATGTACCATGGTTACGAAACCTCACTGAGCTATTTGTATGGTGCTGCCAATGTAAGCGCACAATGGGAAGTTCACGAACTTAATTGTCAGGCCCCTTATGTGGAATAAAAGAAAACGTGCTCATTGATTACAGAGAACAGATTGCTGGTTGCCAGAGGCAAGGGTGGGAGGTGGACAAAAAGAGTGTCAATGGTCAAAGGTACAAATGTTCAGTTATAAAATAAAAAAGTCATGGGGATATAATACACAGAATGGTGACTATAGTTAATAATACTGCATGGTGGGGCTGGCCCGGTGGCTCAGGCGGTTGGAGCTCCATGCTCCTAACTCCGAAGGCTGCCAGTTTGATTCCCACATGGGCCAGTGGGCTCTCAACCACAAGGTTGCCAGGTCTATTCCTCGAGTCCCGCAAGGGATGGTGGGCTGCGCCCCCTGCAACTAGAAATGGCAACTGGACCTGGAGCTGAGCTGCACCCTCCACAACTAAGACTGAAAGGACAACAACTTGAAGCTGAACGGCACCCTCCACAATTAAGATTGAAAGGACAACAACTTGACTTGGAAAAAAGGCCTGGAAGTGCACACTGTTCCCCGATAAAGTCTTGTTCCCTTTCCCCAATAAAATCTTTTTAAAAATAATAATACTGCATGGTATATTGGAAAGTTGCTAGGAGAGTAGATCTTAAAAGTTCTCATCACAAGAAAAAAATTTTGTAACTATGTATGGTACAGATGTTAACTAGACTTATTACGATCATACTTTCACAACATATCCATATATCAAATCATTATGTTGTACACCTGAAACTAATATAATGTTATATGTCAATTTTTAAAAGAAAACTTGTCCATTTGCTCTCCAGCAACCATTAGATAAAATCTGTATGGGCCCGCCATCATCAAGCCCTCTTCAATCACCTTTCAACGCTCCCTTCCCCAAACTCCAACAACAACGAACTTCATGAGTTTCTGATTATATATGATGCTATTTTATCCCTCTATATCTCATCTTATTCCCCTAAACCCAGCCTAACCTGACTATTTCATACTCATATTCTAAGACTCATCTCTGCTTTCTCCAAAAAGCTCATCTGATCCTTCCAGTTTTCTCCCCAGTACTTTGTATATTGTAGGATTTTTAGATCATGCAGGTAAAACATTCAGAATAGTGCCTGGCTTAATGTCATCACTCTAGCTACTCCATTGCCTCCCATATTGTATTATAAGCACTTGATTTTATTTATATTAGATATTGATCTCCTTGAGGACTTGCAGAATACCTTTCATTTGCCATCTAGATCTACTCTAGCCTTCTCCTTCCTGCTCTGCTCCAGTAGGCTGATATATAGACTACATCAAATGGCTTCCTCCTCCACCAACCTCCAATTGGTTTGGAAGGGGCACCTTGGGGTAAGAGTGAGGTCAGGGAATTTATTCCCCAGCTCCCTCGGTGCTAGGTTGCCATCTGCTGACTACACCCTTGACTGAAGGCCATGTCCTGTCAAGAAGCATCCTCCAGCCCCATTTCAGGCCTAAGGATGACAATCTCTGCTATTACTAGCTTTACACTATCCCATATGGTTTCCCTAAATTCTGTCTACATTCTCTTCAAATGACCTGATTTGAAGTGCCATCTGTTTTCTGCTGGGATCCTAACTGATACAAGGGCAAAGATGGCGTCTTATTCATCTCTGGAGCCGCACATCTAGCATAGTGCTTGGTACATAGTAGGTGCTCAAAAATTGTTGAATGAATAATGAATAAATGTATCATCCTGCTGCAGTTTGCCAAGTCATGCCCAACTATGTCTGAGAAAACAGAAAGTGGTGGTAATTAATGAACTAATTAAATTTAGGTTCAAGAGGAGATAGAATGAGATGCTTCCAAAAACAGAGGTTGGAAATTAATGTCAACAGAAGGACTCAGAATTGGTTAGGATTAGAGGAAAGGGACAATGGTCTGAATCTTCCTGGTAGATATAAGAGAAGAGAAGTTCACCTTTGGAATGTGAAGACGGTTGGAACAACTGATGTGAGAGATGAGATATGGAAGATACAGAAAAAAGAATTGTCAATTAGCAGAGAAAGCTGATTTGATGTTAGTATTGTTTTCTTTGCATTTGTACATATTTGTGGTATGCTAGGGCAACACTTCTCTGACTTGGATTCAGGAACTGAATTCAAATAAACATTGTATTGAACACTCCCACATGCCAGGTGTTGAGGTAGAATCTGGAGACATAGGAATGAATGAGACAATTTTTATCCTCAAAAAGTTCACATTAGAGAGAGGAAGACAAACACGTAATCAGATCATTTCAAAACCATCTGGTAAGTACTATGGTCTGTGGGAGAACCAACAGTCACAGAAGGGTTATCCACCCCAGCCTTGGGGAGAGAATGGGAAAGAAGTCCAGAAAGGCTTCCTGAGGAGGTAAGCTCTCTGAGATGTCCTAAAAGAGTCAGCCAGGTGAAGAAGGGCAGCCTAGAGCTGAAGTAAGTACACTGAGCAGAAGAGATGGTCAAAGGGGGGGATGTGCAAGACCCCTCAGCCAACCTCAGGTCCAAGATCCAAACACTACAACCTGCTCAGAAAACACTTTCATTTTTTTATCATTAGTTTTAATTACAAAAGATATCATTAAAACATGTCTATAAATAATTTTTTAAAAACCTAAAGAAGTTTTCAGCATAAAAAGTCTGCTTTTACCTCCCTATCAATCCCCCTCCGTACCTCTGAGGTAAAGCCCCCTAACAGCTAAACAGGTTTCCCAGATTTTCTTCTATGTGTGGTGGAATAGTATTTCGGTATATTAGTCAGAATGGTTTTGTGTTCAATATTTGTTTTAGATGATTTTTTGGTAATTCTTGTTCATTTGTTGACTCTTTTAGTCATACTTCTCACATACACACGCCATTAAAAAGGACCCTGAGGCAGGGGCATTGCAGGAATCAAGACAATGCACGGCCAAAGCTTTAGATTCCAAAGACCTGGAGGAAAGGTATTCTCAGTTCTTAATGTTACAGATCACAATCAAAGCCCTGAAATATCTGGAGCTAAGAGCTCATGGCATGACCAGTAGTTTGGAAACAGAATTCCACCGGAGACTAGATAGGAAGTGGAACGATGGAAGGGACAAGATATGATGGGGGAGGGGCCTGTACAGCTCAGGATGACAGGGAGGATATGAAGCAACCACATCTATGGAAGAGGAGACTCCATCTTCCTCCCTGTGAGCAGCAGAGAGCCACCAGGGGGCCAAGGCAGTGTTTACAGAGGGTCCAACAGCCATTTGAATAAGCCGAGCGAATGAACACGTTAGCTGTCCTGGTTGCTCTCTGGTGAGGCTTCCTGTAAACAGCAGCTCTGCACAGCCATCAATTGTCCAGCAGATATGATGCCTGTGCATGCCCCAGAACTTTGCTCTTTTCAAGGTCCTGGTCATTTATAGGTGTCTAAGATGGAGGATGGAGCCAGGATACCTAAGAAATGGTGATGTCATAAAGCAAATCACAGCATCCGTATCCAGGAGCCTGGGGAGAGCCAGCTTGAGACCTCTCTGCCTCCTGGACAGAGGGGACCACAGCCCAACATAATTTGTACACAAGCGCAGAACACTGTTTAGCACGCATGGATCACACTCCATAGGCTATTCCATAATTTAATAGTTTTAACTTTCAGCACCTGGAACAGCAAGGATGAAGTAAGTCCTAAATAAATAATATGTGTTTAATAAGTGAACAATATATGGGTGATCTTTCCACACAGAACGTACAGACTTCCATTATTCTTTTTAATTGGCTGCACAGTACCCTACCATGCGGTATAATCTATTCAACTGTTTCCCTGCTACTGGGCATTTCAGCTACTGTATTTCTGTAGATTAGATGCAAAGTGCAACTGCTGAACCAAAGTATATAGACATTTTGATAGATACTGCCAAATTGTCCTCCAAAAAGGATGTACTAATTTATATTCCTAGCGAAGGAAAATGATATGATAGCCAATGTTAACTGAGAGTTTCTCTTACCCAAGCACCTTCCCAAATGTTCTGCATGGGCTCATTAGTTTATTCCTTAAAATAACCCTTTAAGACGATAGGCATTTTTATCTTCATTTTACATATTTAGCAACAGAAGCATAGACAAGTCAAATATCTTGACCAAAGTCATAGGTTAGTAAGTTGGACTCCAGAGCATATGCTCTTAACCATGTGCCTCTCTAAGGAAGGGTATCTATTTCCCCGAATATTCATTAATAATAAGGGTTTATGCCTTTTGTCAATAATGTTGGTGAATGTACTATACGAGCTCCAAAGTGGATATAAAGGATAAAAGAGTAGAATTCACATGGCTCCTTCCCCAGTAGACCCAGATTTTAATATTTTTGTGACTCAACAAAAAGTTCTAATACTCTTACTGACAACATGAGAGTATCAGACAGGGATCTGAGTTACACACAGCAGAATCCAGTCTAGCTAGTTTCAACAGAAATGGATTGATCATTACTATCAAAATTTATAGAATTTTTAGGAGGGTCAGAACCATGTTTGGTGACCACACAGCCAGGAACAATGCCACCAGGAGAAACACCCAACCAAACCAGGAGCCTGTCTAACACCAGGAAACCTTTCAGCTGCCGCCGAGACCACTGGACACCAGACAGTTGTGCCACCATCCAGCTGCCCTGGGAGAATCAGTCTCCAACACAGGATCCTATTTCCCCATGGGCAGCCAGCTCATATTCTTCACTCCACCTTTCAAATTTCTGGTGGAAGCTACTTGTAAGGGAGTCTGAGAAAGGGATTTCTTCCTTTCTAGCCTCTGAAGTACAATGCAGAAGGGTTTAGAGTGAGTTCTAAAACTGGCAGTTTCCACTACAAGTATAGCAGTCCTGCCTTTACCTGAGGGGGATACATTCCGAGACCCCCAGTGGATGCCTGAAACCATGGCTAGCACTGAACCCTATATATACTACGTTTATCCCTATACATAGATAAAGTGTAATTTATAAAATAGTCACAATAAGAGATTAACAATAACTAATAAAAAATAGAACAATTATTACAATAGACTATAACAAAAATGCGAATGGAGTCATTCATTTTAGGGGATCCCTCACTGAAGCCTCCCTATAGACTCAATGTTTTTGATGCAACACAATGCTATCACTCAGAACACATTTTCTGCTCCTGTCTTCCACCCACAAATTTAATGCCTTTTCCACCTTAACTAAGCATTTATCACGTACTGTAGCTATAAGTTTGCAGTTTGAGGTATGACAGCAAGTGTAACACAAATTTATTTTTCCTTCTTCACAATTTCACAAATAGAAGATTTGTATTTGCTATTATCATAGATCTTAGTGACCTCAGCATACAACTTTTTTTCTTTCCTTATTAAGTCGAGAACTTTCACCTTTCCACTTAGAGGAAAGCACTTTATGTCTTTTCTTTGGCATATGCGAATTGCTGGTATCACTACTCTTGTGCTTTGGGGCCATGATTAAGTAAAATAAGGGTTACTTGAACACAAGAACTGTGATACCAAGACAGTCAATTTGATAACCCAGCGGCTCCTAAGTTACTAATGGTAGGGGAAGGTCTACAGCCTGGAGAGGATGGACAAAAGGATGATTCACATCCCGGGAGAGTAGAGCAGACATCGCGAGATTTCAACACAACACTCAGAATGGCACACAATTTATAAATAACAAATTGTTTATGTCTGGAATTTTCCATTGAATATTTTCAAACCTTGGCTTGCCATGGGTAACTGAAACCACAGAACGCAGAAGCATGATTGAGGGGACTCTATAAGATATACCTTTTCTCCCTAAGAATTCAATAAAGTTTTGTCCTTTGTGAATGAGAAAAAAAAATGTGATCTATAAGCATCTTAATTTTTTCCTGAATTGGCTTTCTTGCAATTTGTCATAAACATGAGGGCAGGGCTATGAGTGAGAACTAGGCGTTCCAGCTGTGGGGAGAACAAAGCACAGAACTGGAAACTGGAACATTTAACATTCCCAAACCAAGATAACTGATCACCTGTTAATATAAATATAACAGCGATGGATATCGGTGGCATTGCACCCTAGCAATGACTTCTCTGCTCCTGAGTAGCGCAATCCCACCACCACTTCCATCTGTCTACATGGCTACTACAGGAGCGTCCTTATTTATTCACGCTCTTCATAACTCTTGCACGACTGCATCCGCCCAGCCAAATGTGACCAGTCTGAGAGTAGGCACCTGACCCAAGCTAAGACAATGAGTGCCTTTACTGGTAGCTTTGAATTTGTGACTCAGTGATGGAACCTCTAAAATATGAAACTAAAGAGCTGTCAGTAGCCCTGTCTCTTGCATATAGAGGAAGCCAGTCTGCAGTGAAATAAATGAAACCAACCCAAATGAGGGAAGCATGGTTGTAGAGAGAGAGTTCCAGTAGAGTTTGAGCTTCTGGTTCAAGCATTTCGAGTCCCAGTTGCATTACAACCTCTTGTGACTTCCCATATATAATCAAGTTGAAGACATAATCAATTAAAAGATTCACCACTATGGTATGTATTTTGTGTAAATATAGTTGCAATTAAACTATAATGTACTATCAATTATTGCTCACTTTATTTCAGAGATATTTTTATTGTAATGCAAATTTACTTCGCTTTGTTTTGTTTTCTAATATCAACGGACATTTTTTTATTCCCATCCCCCCACCCCCTCCCCTTTGGAAACCATCAGCTTATTCTCTGTATCTATTGCTCTGTTTCTGTTTTATTTTGTGTTTTTATTTGTTTTATTAGATTTTACATTTCAGTGAAATCACATGGTATTTATTTCTCTTTCTCTGTCTGACTTATTTCACTTAGCATAATATCCTCTAGGTCCATCCATGTTGTCACAAATGGCAAGATTTCATTCTTTTTTATAGCTGAGTAACATTCCATTATGTATATATCACATCTTCTTTACCCATTCAACTATAGATGGACATCTAGGTTGCTTCCATATCTTAACTGTTACTAGTAATGCTTTAATGAACATAGGAGTGCATATATCTTTTCAAATTAATACTTTTGTTTCCTTCAGATAAATACCCAGAATTGGAATTGCTGGATAATATAGCAGCTCTATTTTTATTTTTTTCAGGAATATCCATACTGTTTTCCATAGTGGCTACACTAATTTACAGTCCCACAAACAGTGCACAAAGCTTCCTTTTCCTCTACATCCTGGCTATAAAATTGTAAAGCAAATTTTAGAAACAATAAAACAGAGTCATTATTCAACTCCCCCTTGGAGTCCAAGCAAATTCAAGTTGGCTTGCTTGACTTACAATCACAAGAGTAACTAATACATTATGGACTTGCATATGTGAATATGATGCAAAGATAAGTTCCAAAGTGGGAATAAGATAATGTGAAAAAGACACAGCAGTAAGTACTTCTTAAGGGAAAAATTATTTCATGCAAGAATTATAAAGAACATAAATTACCCTGGAAGTAATTGTGATTGCCAGTGTCCTCATTTACTCCAGTATTACTTGGAAGCACTCTAGTGACCCATTTTGAGGTGAAGAATTAATGACAGTAACAATAGTTTCAAGCAAGTCAGTTAGGATGTTTTCCTATAATTATCAAACATAAACACAATTTTGAATATTGCTTAATATATATGAACATCTCAAGAGTTAGAAAGCCCTCAGAATCCATCCTCCTAATATTATTAAATGGTATTCTAATAATTAGTGATGAAAGAATGATTCGAACTAAAGAAAGCTTTAAACTCCACAAATAAGCAAACTTCTCTGGTAACAAAACAGTTTGGAAACTCAGATTTACCTTTGTCTGAGCACGTAAAGGGCCCTATCTAAAAGCCTACCGAGATTTACAAACATTAAAGGTAGTAGTCTCATCAAAAAGAATTTATGGAGCTAAACGAGAATTTATTCTTACACGTTCAACTGTCCTGTAGCCCAGTTTTACTTTAAATTTGGCTTGTGGTCTTGCTTCTGCCATAGTGGGAGCTGTGAACTCACACAGTCTGCCAGATGGCAGTGGGAAGTCCATTAGTTATGCATCACACATCCTGATCAAAACTGAAAGAAATTATGCTCAGATTGAGAAGAGATGCTCAAGAGTAAAGCAATGATTAGAATTTTCTGTATTTTTACAGAAGATTTCCCATAATCATTGTCCATAAATAAATTCATTCTTATGATCTGCAGACCCCAATCTGGGATAGCTTCCAAAGGAACCCCTCTCATGGTTTGGGTCAAAACGTGCATGTTTCCGTAATGTTCCTTAGAGAATGAGAAAGAGCTGATGCCTTCACAAGGTTATCTCAAAAAGTCTGAGAATCAGAGTGTAAGCTAATACATTAAATGCTGTGCCTTTCAGTGGAGGTCTGTTCTTTAATAGGTACTGGGGAAGAAATAGAGAAATTCAGCTACAAAAGAAGCTTATTAGAATCTTCAAGAGAACAGGCTTGATGAAAATAAATGGAAATGCAGTGTATAAATACTGCTAATGAGGAAGATTCTAAGTAGTACTTTGAAAGGGGCTGAGGGAGCCAAAGTGTATGAGAATTGCAAAGTTCATAATCTTTGAAATAAAATGTAGGATTGTGTTTGTTGCTCATCAAAATCATAAGATTGTATTATAAGCATACATTGCCAGTTTTCCACTAAGCAGACGACTTTTATGTAGGGGCTTGTTCTGATTTACTCTCCTGAGAAAAGATCTTCCTTTTTGTTGCATAAGGAGAGCCAATCATTGTAAATATGTCCATAAAAGCCAGTCCCAGCTCCACTTTGAACTGTCTTTTTGGCAAGGAGCAAATAAATAAATATTTCTAGTCCTCGGTTTCCCCATTTATCAAATAAGAATAAAAATGCCTATCTTCCCCCACACACGGGGATGCTGTGTAGAAAAATATCAGTGAGGGACGTTTCAAAGGGGGAAAGCTCTGTCTCAGATGGAGGGGGAAAAAATCTCTTTCTGCCCTATCCTCCAATTTTCTGAGATAGCTAGAGGAAATTAACACACATTCACTGAGTGTCTATTATAATTCCAAAATTAGCTCTGAGGGTAGCTTAGAGGACCACAAACATGCAAGTGCAGTAATAAAAGAAAGAAAAATTGTGCGCTGGGGTCTGGGGTGAGTGTGGCCATCTTGTTGTGAGGGATACAACTGTGGACACCCTGCTTTCACAGAGCATCCAGCCTGGTGTCCAAGCTTGGCTCTGCATCAGAATCATCTAGGAAGCTGCTTAAGAACACAATGTCCGGGTGCCTCTCCCAGATCCAGTGAATTGGAGCACCTGGAATGAAAAGGGTAGACTGGTACAGGAGATCTGATGATATCACTGGACTTCTCACTTGAACTTGCATCAGTGTCAATGGGCTCTTAATTTATGTTCAGCAAGATTCTGTTTTAACAGAGAAGTCAACATCGAAAATAAAATAAACCTTTGATTTTGAACAACCATAGATCTAATGGGATTTTGAACAACCATAGGTAAGAAATTATTTCTAGAATTTCATTCATTCATTCAAGAAATATTTATTGTATGCCTATTGTAGCTCCAGGATCTGAGCAGTGAGAACAACAAAGTCCCAGCTCTTATGAAGCTATCAGTAACATACACTGGACATCTAGGCCCCTGGCTTTTGGGTCTTTTTTAGGTTTTACTCTTTAACTGAACCAGATGTTCTTCCCATAATTCCACACGTCTCTTCTTACCCCACCCCCTTTCTGCCATTTCTTCTTACCCCACCTCCTTTCTACCACCCTTTCTTCCCTCCAGAAAGTCATTTCTATTTATTCATAAACACAGATTTTAACATTTGTCCATCTGAAGTATATTAGTCCCTGCATATTTCTGCCATTGGTTCTGAACTAGGCAATGCAGTAAAACAAGTACGTCTGTGTAACATGTGCTTGTTCCCTTGTTTCATTCTTCTGGTTTATATTTAATATGACATGTGGGAAATATGTCCTGGAGCAAGATGTGTACATGTGCATACCTTGGGTAGATATGATTTGATGGGCAACATAGACATAAGCAATCAATCAACAAATATTTATGGAGACATTTCCAAATGCATAAAACAACGTCTTCATTCTCAAGAAATATATTAAGCTTCCTGTGTGGGACAACTCAGTAAAGGTACCAGAGGCCTGCCCCCTCTGTACAGTAATCTCAGAAGAGGAGAAGGAAGGACCTTAAAGGTGACAGGCGAGTAAAGTATCTTCTCTGGGAGTCCAAAGCCAAAATAATGTCTCAGAGCGAACAGTTTCCCATTAGGTTCTCTCTCTCTCTCTCTCTCTCTCTGACGCAAGAATAGGGCAAGTGGGTCCCTAGAAGAATAAACTTTTCATTGTTCCTGGTAGATATCTCACTAGCTTTGGGCAGGATGAAAACAAGGTCAACTCTAGATAAAACCAATCAGAGGGAAGGTAGCCCTCTGAGTGTCCCTTTCTCCTTTGTTCCTCGTACTCCCCCTCAGGTAGGCTTTCTCATCATCATGGATTCATCAGCACCTATTCCCATCTTTCTGCTCCTAGAAAACTGTTCCCCAAGGCCCACTGCGTGTCCTACCTCCTTACTAGTACATGAGGATGCAGCATTCACACCCACCTCACACCTCCATTCATTAACAGGGTACGTCCAGCTTCCCCTTGATGGGTGGGCCTTCCTTCCTCCTTGCTCCAAAATGTCCCACCCAAAGCTGGCTGGTCAAAGGGAGAGGATGCTCTTCCCTGATAGAGAATGACCGTTGTCCATGTAAGGAGTCTACCAGTCTCTCCAACAACCGTCCAACCTCTTACTGTGTTTTCTCCACCACCAAATTTAGTCTCTTCCATCCAGATCCCTTAACATTGCTGGCAAATTTTAGCAGGTGAAGTAAATGATCCCATGCTAATCAGCCAATGGGAAAAGAGCCATGGAGCACATAAACACTAATCCTCTACCTCTCTCAGGTGTCATCTGTGAATTCCTACAACCTCTAAAGACAATGTCCCAACCTTTGTTCTCTAACCCAAAGAAATGACTCCAAGGGAAGGAATTTTAGGCCAGAGTACAAAGGATAGGAGATATATTAGAACTGGAAGGACCTGTACCTCATACTATTACATATAGTTCATCCTCAACCCAAAACTAGTTCAGCAACAAAAAATTCAGTAATCTTCTTGCAAGCCTCTTCTGCGAGAAGAGAAAAAAAATTAATATATGCGTATACTTAAAGTAGTTTTCATGCTTTATAAATTTTCTGCCATAGTTTAAGTTGAAAGGGTTTTCATACAACTATAATGTGTATTTCTCTATGTTTCCAATAAAATAAACTCAGAGTGAAAAAAAATTTTATAATAAAAGGTTGGGGGAAATAAACTTAAGAATTAAATATCAATTGTTTGATCTTAATTAAACCAAGGACATATTATTTTTCTTTGAACTCTCAAACCATCATTGAGTAACTAAACGATAAAAATCAAAATAAAATCAAAATATTTTTGGCTATTCATAAGAGCTTTTGTTTTGTTTTGAGAAACTGAAGATATAAATAGAAAATGTTATCCTGACCGAAAGAATGTGACCATTATTTATGAATAAGTTGTTAGCAAAGGCATTTACTTTTGTTATGTAGAATTTACCTGGTGTATTAGTATCCTAGGGCTGCTCTAAGTTGGTGGCTTAAAACGACAGGAATTTATTGTTTCACAGTTCTGGAGGCCAGAAATCTGGAATCAAGGTGTTGTCAGGACCACACTACCTCTTAAACCTGGAGGGAAATGCTTGCCTCTTCTAGCTTCCGGTAATTTGCTGGCAATTTTTGGCATTCCTTGGCTTGTGGCTACACATTCCAATCTCTGCCTTCATCATCTCATGACAATCTCCTGCGTCTCTGTATCTTCACATAACCATCTTCTTATCAGGACACCAGTCATATGGGGTGAAGGGCCCATTCTGTTCCAGTAAGACCTCATTTAACTTAACCAGTTATATCTGCAATCACCCTATTCCCAAATAAGGTTACATTCTGAGGTGCTGGGGCTTAGGACTTCAACATATCCTTTTGGGTGGGGGGGACACAATTCAGGCCATAACATCTAGGATCTGCAATTTTATTTGAGAATGACTTGGAAACCAGATCTTGTTCTCTGGAGAAGTGGCTACTCAGTTTACACCAGTGATTCATCTTCAAAGCTGTGTCATCTATAGGCCACTGGGCTCCCCTCTAGAGTCGCATGAGTTGTAAAAGGATCCTTGAATCAAGAATATGAACATATGAGTTAGAAATTCAGCTCTGCCATCTAGCAGGCGTGAGACTTTGGGCTTGGCGTTTAATCTCTATATCCCTCTGTGTTAGGTTTCTCAGAAAGTTAGAAACAGAGGGTGAAAGCTCTTAGCCTAGTTGTTTATTGTGAATTTTTAAAAAAAATTTTAAACAAGAATGTATATTACTTGTAAAATTAAAATATTTTGATGTAAAAGGCATAAGGCTTTATAATCTGTAAAGTACTCACAAATGAAAGTATTATTACATTTAATAAATCATACCCAATGTCTTAAAAATGTTAATATTCTTTCCAAAGTACTTACCATTCACCTTATGTTCCACTTGTGCAAATAAAGCATTGGAGGCAATTGTTCACAGCATTCTCACAGTTCTATATTCTCCCTCTTTCTTTTTCTTCCTCTTGCCCTTCACCTTTCTCATTTGCTCGTCTTCTGCTTTTCCACTGTTGTTTGTCTTCAGGCTTCTTCTCTGCCCACGGGCATCCTAAAAGCACACAGGAGGCTCTAATCCATATGCACGCACTTGACATAAGGTTCTACCTCATGTGCGTGTGTGCGCGCACACATGCCATGCAAGAACAGGACTAGTGAGGACCTAGAGGGATAAATTTTCACCTTTCCTCATGGTTTTCGCTCCAGCTCTGGGCAGGATGAAAGTAAAATCATCTCTAGACAAAATCAAACTACAGGGAAAGACGGTCCTGTGAGCTTCCAAGTATTGAAACCGAAGGTCTAGAAAAGACTTACTAGCCAGCCCTGGATCACAGTCCCACCTTAGAGTAGCTGTAAAAGGGCTCAGCTTCAACTTAATCACATGGTTCCTGGCAGCGGGGAAAAGGGGCCAGCAAAAGCAGTGGATGTTTTATGTGTATCTGCATGTGAGTATCACACTCATATAATCCACATACGTCTATTCACCCAACAAACATATACTAAGCATGCACTATGTGCTAAGCACCAAAAAGACAACATTTAGTCAAGGAAAAAGATCTACTCTCAAGAGGTTCACAGTTTAGTGGAAGAGAGAAAAATAGAAAACAATCAGAAATCAATAAACTATCACTTTCATTCACATTACAGAAAAAAGAGAAGGAGACATCTAAGTCTGCCTTGGTTGTCTGGTTTAATTCACTATTATGTCTCAGATAGATCAGAAGTGGGTAAACTCTTTCTCTAAAAGACCAGATAGTAGGTATTTTCAGCTTTGTGGGTTAACTGTCTCTGTCACCTCTACTCAACTCTGCCTTAGTAGCCTGAAAGCAACTATAAATAATATGCAAACAAAGGTGTTTGGCTATGATCTAATAAAACTTTATTAATGGAAACCAAACTTTGAATTTCATTTAATTTTTCATGTGTCATGGGATATAGTCTTCTTTTGATTTTTTTCAACCATTAAAAATGTAAAACGTGTAAAAATCATGCTTAGATTGCAGGCTGTACAAAAACAGACGGTGGATCAGATTTGGCCCAGGGGCCACAGTTCGCTCATCCCTGACCTAGATTTTTGCCACAGTCCCTGCCCCTCCAACCCATTCCTCACACTGCAGCCAGAGGAGTCCTTCTAAAAGCAAATCTTATTGTGTCACACCTCCGTCTCAATGAGTTTTCATTGCCTTAAGGATGAATTCCAAATGTCTTGATGATTATTTATAAGATTCATCACAATCCCCTGCTGAATGATTTTAATTTCCTTCAACAAACCATGCATTCATGTTCTCTGCTCCCTTTCTATACCACCTAAATAATTCCTACTCATTCTTCCACCTATTTCCAACTCCAGGAAGCCGTCCCTAAACTCTGCCCCAAGCCTGGGTTAGGTGGCCTTCTGCATTGTTTTAATATTGCCTCACACTGCAGCATTTACTGTATTATAATTATTATTGTAACATATTGTTATACTATTATTATAATTCCCTGTTTGCTAGTCTCTATCTTCAAGTTTGATAAGGACACCGTTAAGTCTGTTTCTCATTTATAGCCACAGTTTCTAAATCGAGGTCTGGCATAAAGTAAGTGCTCAATAAACATTTATTGGACAAATGACTAATATTGGGAAGGGGTGATCTGAGGATGCTTCACAGAGGAGGTGCTCCCTGAGCTGAGTCTTAAAGAATGAATAATAGTTCTAATTTTGACAGGAAGTGATAGGTATCTTCAAGCAGAGTGACAACTACATCAGACATGAAAGCGGAAGAGAGGATTTGTGGAACTTCAGGTTGTTCATGATGACTGGAGTGCTTGTTGTCTGTTGGAAAATGATGTGAAATGAGACAAGGAAGATAACTTGAGAACCTGTAGGCTAAGATAAGGAATTCAGTCTTAACTCTACAGGTAATGGGGAGTCTCAGAAAGACAGTTTGTTGACTCACATTTTAGAAAGTTCACTTAGATCTCATTGCCCATGTAGATAGTCTAGTCCAATTAAAATGTTTAGGATAAAATAGAAAAGATCATTTTGGCAGTAGAGGTCACTGGAGTTTGATATCAACTTCACATTAGGAAATAAATTTGGAGTCTGCAGCACCAGTTCATATATAAAATAAAGACCACGTGAATTAAGGAAATGTTAGTGAAGACATAGTGAAAGTGTAGATTTGAAACTCAGGAAAAATGGCCGGGTTGGATATACAGAATTAGAAGAAGTCACAGCCCATAGATATATGCTGTCTGATTCTCTAGCCCACCTGTGGCTATTTAAATTTGAATTTAAATTAATTAAATGGGTGAAGCGGGTCAAAAGGTGCAAACTTCCAGTTATAAATAAGTAAGTCATGGAGACATAATGTACAGCATGGTGACTGTAGTTAATAACACCGTCTTGTAAAAAATAAGTAATAAGTAAATAGAATGTAAAAATTCATTGGTCACACTAGCCACAGTTCATGTGAGCCTTAGTGACATATGGCTAATGGCTAGCTACTCTATTTGATAGGGCAGACTCATCGAACATTTTCATTATTGTAGAAAGTTCTATTTATTTGACAATACTACACTGACTGTAGTTGAAGTTGTAGCTAAGGTCAAGATTGTCCAGGGAGTTCCTCAAAAAGTTAAATATAGAATTACCATATGACCCAGAAATTCCACTGCTAGGTATGTATCCAAAAGAATTGAATGCAGGGACTTGAACAGATATTTGTATACTAAGGTCATGACAACATTATTCACAAAAGCTGAAAGGTGAAAGCAATCTAAACATTCCTCAACAGATGCATGGAATAACAAAACGTAGTATACACATACAATGGAATAGTATTCAGTCACGAAAGAAATGAAATTTTCATGTATCTTACAACATGGATGGACTTTGAAAACCTTATGCTAAGTGAAATAAGCCAGACACAGAAGGATAAATATTGTATAATCCCACTTATATGAGGTACCCAGAGTAGTCAAATTTAGAGACAGACAGTAAAATAGTGATTCCCAGGATTTAAGGGAAGTGAAGCGTGGTGGGGATTTATTGTTTAATGAGTGGGGAGTTTCTGTTGGGGATAATAAAAAAGTTTTGGGTAGGGGTGGCCGGTTAGCTCAGTTGGTTAGAGCATGGTGCTAATAACACCAAGGTTGCCAGTTTGACCCCTGCATTGGCAACTGTGAGCTGTGCCCTCTTTTAAAAAAAAAGTTTTGGGTATAGATAGTGGCGATGGTTACACAACTTTGTGGGTGCATTTAATGCCACTGAATTGTACACTTACAAGCGGTTCAAATGATAAATATTATGCTATGTATATTTTACTATAATAAAAACAAAAAAGACTGAGATGAAATTTTTAAGAGAATAAAGAAGAAAATGGTGCCATCAAGGAGATCCAGAAAGTTAGGGGGCAGAATGGGGAAACAAGAGGGAGTCCTGTCAAGGAAACCAAGGTGGAAGAGAAAAAGGATTGTTCTTCCATCTCTCCTTACCCGCATGGGTAAACAGGAAGGACATCTAAATAGGAAAACCAAAAATCCATAGGCAATATTTCCAACAAAACTTCGTGACAAGTAGCCCCACAAATTCCAAAACACGAATGAGTGGGGACAAACCACCAGGTGCCACGAGGGCTGTGTGGTATCAGCGCCTGTATATGAGGAAGGACGAAAGAACTGAGAGGTGCCTGTTGGACCAAAGAACAGGAGAAGCCCCAAAGAGCCAATGGATCTTCACTGGGATGCAAGTAGGCTGATATGGGAAGGGCAGTTGAAACTGAGAGGGATTTTGCCCTCCAAGAGCAAGTGAGAGCGAGGAACTATAGCCGCCTCACCGCTATCCTCAGATTTACCTTTACATTCCTTTTAAACATTAATTTTGAACCCACCACATTGGATTGTCATCGAAACAAAGCCATGTAGGCAAACATTTCCACAAGGGAAAGGAAAGCTATGAGCTATTTTCTTTCCAGTTGCTCCGAAAGAACTTGACAATGCAAGCTGAAGAAGAGAAGTAGAAGCCAGATGCTCAATTCACTTGGGCAATGATTAGAATGAGACCTGGAACAGGAGGAGGCAGAGAAACGCAAGCTACCTTTTCGTAGTTGGTGGTCGGGTTGCATCTCTTTTCTTATGGGTTTTAAATAGGGAACGTTGTTGACAGTGCATGACAAATGGGCCTGTGGGTACTAAATCCATACATTTGTTTTGTTTGGTTTTCTGAATCTGTATTTTTCGTTACAATAAAGATGTTTCAAAAAGGCAAGGAAACATACACCTTTGAGATAGCACCTTTCTTTTCCATCCAGTGTATTTTGTCTGAATCACACATTACTTGTTAATTGAGCAGGAAGAGCTTTAGTAAAAGAGGTAAATTGCAATCCTCAAAAGTCTAAATAAATAGGCTAACAATGGTAACATTGGTTGCTAGATACTACATACAAGGGAATTTTCTGTGCCATAGTTGTCTAAGAAGGTAATTTTTAGGACAGAGATTGCAAGATCATGGAGGCCTGTATGCCTGTGTTTCTCAAAGTGTGCTCTTTGGACCACCTGCATCACAATTATTCCGGCTTATCATGCAGGTCCCTGGGCTCCAACCAGAGATTCAGATTCAGTAGATGTGTCATTGAGAGCTTCTATGCCAGAAGTTCATCCTATTTTTATTTTAAAACACAGAAGCTCTACCCAAATAGTGCCTTCCTGGTCAAAGAACTGAAAACAAGAAACTCTACCCTGGTAACTAAACCACTATCTATAATAACTATAATGGTCAATTTTCTCGGATAAGTACCTAGAAATTTTGTTACTAGTGTTTGATGTGGTAATGGCTTACGGACATGCTCCTCTTTCTTCCTAACCAGGAGATAAAATACAGAATGTCATTTCTATGTGGGTAACTAACTGAACTGCAATATAAAAGCCTTAAAATCGTAAACTAGTCTTCTCCAGACCCTAAAATTTAAAACTATATACTCTAAATTCAATGTGGCAACCAGATTTGGCTGAACTAAATTAGAAGCACAATTTAAACTTTAGACGTTACAAGGGCATTCTGGGTTTGTGAGCAGTTTCTTTAATCTTCTATATCTACAATTTTTCCATCTGAAGATTTAATATTGAATTCCCATGCAACTGTTGAATAGTATTGTTTCTTGGGAGTTATTTATATAGATCTTTTGGATGTTGGCAAAATTGTATTTCAAAATTGAAAATGAGACTTTTAGGGAAGATTGTAACATTAAACTTTATATATATATATATAGTGTGTGTGTGTGTGTGTGTGTGTGTGTGTGAATAGGAATTCAGAGTTTATGTTAACTGGCAGGATGAGAAGAGGCAGGAAGATTAGAAACACCCATCAAGGCCTTTAGGAATACGAGTGGCCATTCTTGCTATGGCAATGAGAAATAATGGGAAGCAGTCAAGTCAGACAGCTGACTCTAGTGCTGTAGTGCTCAAAAATATTACCTGCAGGGACTTGTTAAATGAGATTCTTGGGTCCTGCCTCAAAAGATTCTGATTCATTAGGTTGGAGAAGAGCTCAGGAATCTGCATTTCTACAAGCTCTTTAGGTGAGTCAGTGCCAGGTAGCCAGTAAACCATACTTTAAAAAATCTTTAACAGGGGCTATAGCCCACGCTGGAAATTAGTACCATTGGTGTCCAGTAAGGAATGGTATCTTGGCAGCAATACACAATAAGGTGAATAGCAGCTAAGAGGTTTGAGGGTTCTGGCAGTCAGGCTAACAGACTGTATTAGTTTCCTATGGCTGCCATAATAAATTACAAACTGGGTAACTGAAAACAACAGAAATGTATTCTATCACAAGTCTAGAAGGCAGAAGTCCAAAATCAAGGTGGCAGGGCTCAGCTCCCTCCAGAGGCTCTAGGGAAGATTCTGTTCCTTGCCTCTTCCAGCATCTGGTGGCTGTCAGCATCCCTTTACTTGTGGCTGCACATTACAACCTCGGCCTCCATCTTCACATGGCCTTCTTTCCCTCTCTGTGTCTCTTCTTTG
Source organism: Rhinolophus sinicus (assembly GCF_036562045.2). Lineage (NCBI taxonomy): Eukaryota > Metazoa > Chordata > Mammalia > Chiroptera > Rhinolophidae > Rhinolophus > Rhinolophus sinicus. The sequence goes on along the minus strand of NC_133756.1, from coordinate 59,495,434 downwards.
GTTGTCTCTCATAAGGACATTTGTCGTTGGAGTTAGATAATCCAGAATGATTTTATTTCTAGATTCTTAACTTAGTTACATGTGCAAAGACCCTTTTTCTAAATAAGGTCACAATCACAGGTTCTGGAGATTAAGACTTAGATGTATTTAGCGGGGCAGTGTTCAACCAGCTACACAGGCCAATTCTGGGACAACTAGCTGCTTTGGGCCACTGTCAGAGCAAGGGAAAGTGGGGTGAGGTGGTAGTTGGCAAGAACAGTCTGGCTCTAGTGCTAGAACAGTCTAACCTTTAAGGGAAGGTCAGAAGGGCTCAGACTTAGGAACCAGCCAAAAGCTGGCCACTAATAGAATTGCAGGTTAGAGTAAGATAAGTAGCACAGCTGACTTTATTTTATTACCCTGAACTGAAGTCAGGATTCTATCATCTCTACTAACCAGGACACAACTGTTTCCTTACTCTTGGACAAAGCTAAACTGCCACAGCAAGTGGATATCTAGGAGCAGTAGGAAGATTAGAGGCTGGGAGTCAGATGGGACTACAAAGAGATGCAGAGCACAACCACACGAGTAAGTAGAATTATTAAAAGCTGCTACTTACTGAGCACCTGCTACATGCCTGGCACTTTGCATTTATTATTGCCTCTTTTTATCATAACCTTTCAATATGGGGCCCTATTTAACATATGAGGAAACAGGCTTTTAAAGATTGTTATATAGCTAGTAAGTGGCACAGGCAGAATTTAAACCCAGATTACTCTGGCTAAAAAGCCCATTATCTTTCTACTAAAGTATGCCACCTCTCCACAAATTAATATCCTACCTCAAACTTTAGCATCTTGTCTTCCTCTTCTTTGAACCCTTACCTCCACCTCCTCATCCTGAGACATACAAGGTCAAAACATATTTCTCGGCCAAATACCCTCCATTAAAAATATAACTTGGCCAAGGTAGAATGGTAAATATTTCAAAGTTTTTTAAACCAGAATCACAGGTGTGGATCTGGATTATGAACACTTGCTTCCCTGTGGCTGTGTCATAGCCATCTTACTGCAATCACTTGTGGAAACTCCAGTGGGGCTCATGTACACAATTCCAAGTCCTAAGGTTGTCTCTTATCTGAAGATGCAGGTCTATAATGGCTGTATGTTGCAGCACCACTCACCCTCAACCCTCACCACCACCAAATGCATGCTACGAGTGACGTTCTGCAGGTGGTACTCTCTAATTACAGTACTAGTTTTCTCTATAGTGACCCACAGTGGAAAGCAATATTAATGGAACAATATCATGGAAGTTGCAAATACATAGCCTCTAGCCCAACCAGGAGCTGATGTACCACCTAATCTCCCCTAAAGTTAGTGTCAGTTCTATGATAAATGTTTGGGTCAATAAACGTTTGGGTACTAGGCCATGGATCGTCAACTGGCTTGAATGCAAGACCAAAATATTCTGCCTGGTGCAAGATTTAACAGTATGTTTAGCTCCTTCTGTCTCAGACAATGTAACAGGACTGGAATATTAAGGAGTCTGAGCCTGAACTGACACATCTTTTCAGGCCTTTCATAAGACTGAGCATATGAGTTTTTTGAAATTACCATTAATAATGATGATTATAATAATAAAGTCTTGGGAAAGGGCTTGAGGTATTGCAATCCTCATCACCCAGTGAGCACCAGCTCAGCAGCTATTTTGTGCAATCCTCAGTGATTGGAACTTCATGTAATGACCTGTGTCCTACACCTTTCCCCACATTCCTGCAGGGGTCCCTTTTCCTGCTCAGTCTCACAGGAGCAATCTTCAATTTTAAGAACTATGAATACTTTACAGCCATACAGACGTCAATTTAACAGTAATACAATATTTTTCTGATGACAATTTCTAGGTTAGTAAAAAAATTCTTTTAAAATATTTTGGGATAGGTTTGGGTCGTCGTGTTTGCTTTTAGTCAAGTTACTTGCTAGGAAACAGAGATTGTCAGGTGCCGGTGCCAGTACACGCAGCAGGGTTGGCTGGGAGCAAGACGTCATCGTGGGAAGGGTGTACTTCTTCGGATTACTGCTTGGCAGATTAGAAACCCGCAGATCAGTCCTAGGTTAGCCCTGATTAACTGACCTGGGTGCTTCTGGGCCAGTGTGGGGTGTTTGCTAGGGTCAGACCAATATTGTGGTGAGACTGTACTCGACAAAACATTCAGAGTTAATTTTTATTTAAACCCAATCCAGGCTAATAATGAAGCTACCAGGAATGATCTGGAATGTTAACTAAATGGTGCCCGCTTTCACGTCAGTCCAACCTTCTGCCCCCACGAAACTGTCTGCCCACATGCTTCTGTCTATCAGCCACGGCCTCCGGATCAGCTCTCGCCGCGGCATTGGTTGAATTTCAGGAAGGGAGAAACCCATGATTTAAAGGGCTCGGTTTCCACCTGCCAGGCATCCTCCGCATGGTCCAACTTGCCTTTGGCACAGATTTGGGAAAATCTCCGGTTGTTGTTCACTTATTACACTAACTGGTCAAAGGAAATGGAGTTCCCAAAGGTGTCCCCTTGGTCACCTTGACAATTTCCAAAAGCGAAACTTGCGCTCTAGATTGGATCCACAATGAGTCTGCGGGGCGCGGAATCCCTGCCCAGGTCAGCAGCGCCCGCCCGGCTGGTGGGCGGGGACTCGGGCGGAGCTTGTAGCGGGCGTGGTCTTCCGTGGGAAGAGGAAAGGCTTTGCCCCACCTCCTAAAACTCCCTTTCCCAATCAAGGCGGTCTATGCAAATAGCACCCCGGTCGCCCAGGTAACCATGATGCATGGCAGCCAATGGAAGCCATCAAGTCCCGGTCCTGCTCTACGATTGGGACTGAAGTAAGGTGACAGAGGCCCAATGGGCTGTGGGAACGGTCCTCGGCGGGTTGAGGGGCGGGGATATGCAAATATGGTTTGAAAAGCCGGCGGGAAATCTGAGTTTCGCGGGAGGACCTTGGCGCGTAAACCGTATCCCTTCATTCATTGTCAGCAGCAGCTTCCTGGAGCCATTTTTCAGCTGCCGGCCGCAGCACCCGGGCTGCCGCCGCCGCCTCGCAATCCGTTGCATCGGCCGCCCCCGACGCCTCCAACCCCCCTCGGGGCCCGATATCCGTGCGGCCCGGACCCTCCTCTCTCCAGAGCCCCGATTATTTTTGGCCCCCGGGGCCCGTGCGGTGCCGAAAAATAAAAAGAAAAGAGAGAGAAGGGGCTCGGAAGCGCCGGGCGGGGAGGAGAGAAGGAGAGACTTGGAAACTCCGACTGCAAATAATAAAGAAATTGAAAACAATACATTAATATACCATAGCAATAAAAAGAGCAGGACCGAGAGATGAGAAAGGGGATCCAGCCCGCCCTGGAGCAGTACCTGGTGACCGCCGGGGGTGGGGAGGGGGCGACAGTCGCCGCCGCCGCTGCAGCCTCCATGGACAAAAGGGCACTGCTAGCCAGCCCCGGCCTCCCCGCCGCTGCCGCTGCCGCCGCCGCCGCCCCGGGCGCGTACATCCAGATCCTCACCTCGAACACTTCCACCACCTCCTGTTCCTCCTCCCTCCATAGCGGCGTCGTCGCCGCCGGCCCCCTTCTCCCCAGTGTCCCCGGCGCGGAGCAGACCGCCGGCAGCCTTCTCTACACCACGCCGCACGGACCCTCCAGCAGAGCCGGGCTGCTGCAGCAGCCACCAGCGCTGGGACGCGGCGGCAGCGGCGGCGGCCCTCCGGTAATGCCCTCCGGTTCCCAGTGTCCCCAGCCCAGGCGGAGGGTGGGCTCGCACCTTGCGGGTTGGTGGGCGCGCTTCCCCGGGAGAGCGCGGGCCGAGTGCCGTGGGCCTCGGGGCTGCCCCTCCAACGAGGGTTTATTGTTAGACTTGTGCGCTCCCCTCAGCGCCCGTGGGGTTGGGGGGCTCCGCAAGGCGCGCGGGGTAGTGGGGATTGCCTTGGCGCGAACCACATCAAACACTCTGAAACTTTTCGCGCCCCCCCTTCTTTTCCTGCACTTTTCCCTACCCCCATTCTCCCCTCCCCTCCAACTCGAAGCTTCCTCTTTCTCCGGCGTAGGATGGGGTCACGCCCCGGATGGAGAAGGGGGTGGGGGAGGGAGTAGTGAACTGGGGAGTGGGGGACTCTGGGGGGTGGAAAGCGGGGTACTGTTGGGCTGATCATACCCCATCGGCCTTGGAGGCCCGTCGGTGGCCAGGGGTCCCTAAAGCGTGCTCGGAGCGCAGGAGCTCTGCCACACAGTGCTTGTCACATTTCGGATCTGTAACTCCCAGCAACAAAGGGGCTAGGGGCAGCGGAGCGGGGTGTGTTGGGAGGTGGTGGAGCTGGTAGCCAGGTGGGCGTGGGCTGTCTGGGGGTGAGGGGCTAGCCGGCTGGCGCCCGGGCCTGGGCGCATCCTGGCGGTGGCAGCAGCGGCGCCCGCGTGGCCCGAGTGCCCGGGCCTTCCTCGCCCGGCCCCGGTACTGCCCTTGACCCGCCTCTCCCCTTACCCCTTCCTTCTCCGCCCTATCCCCCTCCCCGCCCCCCGGCGACGGAGGGCGGGTGCGGCCGTGTTCCCGTCCCGCCGCCCGGGTCTGTCCCTCTCCCCGGGACCCGCCGGTGACGTTTCGCACACGTGCGCGGAGGACGCGCCTGTGACTGGGGAGGAGGCGGCGGCGGGAGGGGGCGCTGGAGGGGGAGAGGGGGCACCCACTTCCTCCTGCTCGCCGGCTCCCTGGCCTGGGACCGTCCCGGCGCCCTCGCACCCGCCCCCGGCACGGCCACCCTCCCTCTCCTCTCTCTACCCCCCTGCGGGCGCCCGCCCTCGCCCGGCGCCGCCGGTCTGCTCGGCCCTCCCGGCCCCTCTCCAGCAGCCCCCCCCACCTCCCCCGGAGCCAGGCTGGTTTCGGAAATGCCCTTACAGCAGCAGGTTAGTGACCCGTACCGCGCGGGGGCCGCCGCGGGGGCACCGGATTGTGTTGGGGGCTGGAGCCGAGGGGGTAGGCGGTTGAGCGGGGTTTTGGAGTGGGAACGGGGGGTTGGGTGCTTGAGGGAAATGAGTAAGCAAGAAAAATCTAACTAAGTAAATGCCCCGGCCTCCGGTTCTAGGAACCTCGGGGTGCGAGTGTCCGCCGCAGGGAATGGGTTTGGTGTTTACGTGTGTTTTATTTCTAGGGGGTGGGGGCTGTGGAAGGGCGATTGAAAACCAGAGGGGGCTTCTCGCCAATGGCCGAGTTGAGCTCTATTTTCTGTCTTCCTTTCCTTGTGCTAGAGGGGGAGGGGGCGGGTCAGAGGGTTGGGTGTCCGTAGGATTCCCAGGCCACCCGCCACCCCCTCCCTTTGTCCCTGTAATTTATAAAGCGCCTTTGAGAGATGATTTAGGTCAGTATGCGGCTTCTCTTTTTGTTGATACTAGAAAGAAGTGTGGCCCGGAGCCCCCCCCCCCCCTTCTCTCCTTCGTTCCCTTCCTCCATGCCTCCTGTCTTCACTCTCGTGGTCAGGCTTGGCCCCCACGAGGCTAGAAACGATCCAGACTCCTTTAGATAAATGGTTGGTTGATAATACCAATCGTTGACCTCACCTTGCCAAATGGGTTTATTTTTTGGAGGATCAAAATTTTGCAGGGGTCTTTAAGAAGGTCAGTACCTAGGTATACTTTGGGAAATGAGATGGGTTTTGGAGTAATGAAAATTTTTATTTCCTTACTCTTCCCAATTTCTCCCCGGGGTTGGATCTTAACTGCTTTACAGCCCCAGAGATACTTGCTTGGGGATGTGTGATACAGTCTCAAAGAAGGTGATCGTTTTGTGTGTGTGTGTATTTTTTCAGTGACTAGGGTCTGCCAGCGGGGTGGGAAACAGTACTGTACCTGCTTATACAGGCAGTGTCCGGTGTGCTAGATTCTCAGTCACAGGAATATTCCATGCTTTATTAGCATTAAATACTACTACTGACTTGACCTAAACATGCTTGGACATATTTTAAGCATATTTATCCCCTACGCAGTTGTTACTATATCATAAACCTAACATGAAACAACCAGCTATTGACATACTTCTTGGATTGGATTGGATTCAGATTTATGGGAGGGTAGTTTTGATAATGGGAATTTATGAGACCACCAGATTGCTTTTTTTTTTAAGGAATCTTAGCCTGCTTGTTGGGCCAGGTCTCCCAAACTGTCTAGCCAAACTTATGTAGTTCATTGTATTTAAAGTATAAAAAATCACCCTCACCACCTTCCAAGTTATTTCAGAACCTTGCCCTCCTTGCCATGAGAATATAATTCCAAACTCATGAGCCCTGAATATAAAGTTTGAGTTTTTTCTTATCAAAATTATATTAGACTTCTATTTAAGTCTTGAAATTTATTGATATTCTTTCCCTAAACAGTAACCACAAATCTGGGGTTGCTAAGTAATTGGCTGAACAAAGAGACCATTTAAATACTTTGTGTCCAAGAAGTAGTTGAGAACTTGTGTTCAGGTGGTCAAAGTTGCAGACTCACCTGGTTCTTACTCTTCTGTTCTGTCTCAAGAACATCTAAGAACTTAACCAGGAGCAAATTATTCACCTTTTTTTTAATGAGAAAAAAATATGCATGAGTACTAGCTTAGGTACTAGCTGATTGCCTCTCCTTTATAAGTTGTATGATACGATCTTAGGCAAATAATGTCTCAAAACAGTTTCTTCTCCTGTTTACATAGGGACAGTAACAGCACTGACTTGGAGTTTCTTTTTAAGAGTTCAGTATGATAATGCATGTAAAACACAGCACCTAGCAAATAGGAGACACCCAGTAGAATGAGTATGCAGAAATGTTATTTTCTATAATTTAGAGAAATGGTATAAGACCACATGCACAGCTGCCCCTTTATTTACATATATGAGCAAAATGTTTAAAAGTTTTCTAAAGTGAAATGTAATTGATTATACCTAATTGATTTAGGTTTCTAAATCTATAAAACATGGCTCTCCTAGCACTGGGTAAAATAGGGACATATCAGTGTGACAGGCCTATATGGAGATGATATGATGCTGAACCGCTGAATGACCGAGCATGAGCTTGTGCCTTGTGTTATGACAAATTTAAAGCAACTCATCCTCACTTTTTTGCCTGAGTTCACTCCACCCATGACTCATGGACTTGCCAACTTTTAGGTACATCTATGCTCAGTGGCTTTTGTAGAACTGAACTCTCAATTGTCACCAAGTCAGACATGCACTAGATAAACTCAGTTTTAGATGGTGAACTGTTGGAAATGGAAGGATTCTAGAGAAACCAGTCAGAAGTGCTATTTTCTGGAACAGAAAGGGCTTCTTCATGTTCTGCCTATTCTAAAAAGAAGCTGAAATTATTTCATTCTACTTCTAGAAAATTTGGGCTCTGTTAATGCAAAAGACAATAGACTATTACATCTGATTTCATTTCATCCAGTCAAAGCAACCCACTGATTATATTTGGAAAAGAATTCATAATGCTTGAAATTTTCCTGTAAGAATGGAGGAACCATAGGTGCTATAGCTGGGTCTCTTTTTTTTCCTGTACAACTATAAAAGAAGAAATATGCCAAGTTCCTGTGGTTCTGTACTCAATAATCTTGCTTCTGCTGAGATATATAGTTGATGCCAAGTTTAAGCTAGGAGAGAATATTTAGTCACTGCATACCCCAAAATGGAAGTTTTAATATAATGCACTGCCCAGACTCGGGGCAGTACAAATAGTTCAGTGCCATAATCAGTACCAAGGGCGCCACTCTAATCATCCTCTGAAACAAAGCACCCTTAAATGTGGCACTGTGAGCTAAGGAACCCAAGCTTGTGAACAGGAAAAGATTTTTTTTGTTTTGTTTTTCTATAAATCGTCACCTTGTGTAATACTTGGAAGAGTAGATTGTGAGATTAATGTGCTGTGTAAAGCTAACTTGAAAACAGAAAATAATACTCTAAGCTTAAACATGACTAACAGCACCTGGAGATTGAAAGACTTTGGGCAAAAGTTGCTTTTATTCTCATTTCCCAGAGGTACAGTGCAGTAGTTTTCTTTTAACTCTTCGGTCTTCATTGCCATCCCCAAAGATACCTTTAACCCCTTTCCAAAGGACTTGGGCCCATTTGGCAAAGCTTCAAATATTCAGTTAATTTTCTGGCTGTTGATCTAATTTAAGGTGATTTACATGTGTTCCATTTATACGTATGTCCAGTTTACATCTACTTTCTCAGGCTAACCAATTCCCATTCCTTTTTAAACACCTATTTTCTATGAACATCTTAAATTAGAATGAGTGAAAATCAATTGTCTATGCTCATCGAATCAAGTCCCTCATAGATTCCCATGAAACCACCCCAAATAGTGCAAGGTAAAAAGTAGATTTTAGTTCTTATCAGATTGTTTCACTTTGTTTTTTAAAGATAGGAACTTCCCTGAATTCTTGGAGGTACTAAGCATGTGGTTTAATGCATATTTTCATGCTTGTTAGCAGCTTAAAAATAGTGTTTCAGGGACTGTATTTACAATTGCTAAGAAGCATTTTCTACTAATCATTTTTTCATGGGACTAAGAAGGGAAGATAACTGGGAAAGCAGTAAATATAGGAAACCACTAATGGTATCTCCTTCCTCCTACTCTGATCCTCATTTTGGCTTCAATGAGTGACATGGAAAATGTATCTTACACAAAAAAAGATACACAGCAGAAGGTACAAAAAAGCAACAGTTAAGATGGGAACAGGAAACTTGGAGGGAGGAGGTGGGGGTTAATGTAGAGGGATAATGCCCATAGCTTTTGCTTCAGTAAGAAATAAATTGGTTTATTTTCTGTTCCCACTTTTGCTTCAAGATACTCTCCCCCCAAAACCGTGTGCCTTTAGATCTCAAAGAAAGTATAAGTTACAGGAATGCATTCTCATTCCCTCCCTCCCTCCCAAACCTTAACTGGGGGTCAGTCTGATGACCAGGGTGGCCACTATTGTGTACAATATGACTTTGAACAAGAAGAGATAAAGCCCACTGGTTGGCAGTTTGTATCACAAAGCCCACGCACTTTGCTTTGCTGGAGAACCTGAGGGAAGCAGACCACTGCTTTGCTTTGTAAACTAAGGCAGCAGTTTATGTCAGTGGGAGGTTGATAGCAGTGAGAATTGACAGCTGAAGGAATAGGGAGCAGATAAAAAAGAATAAATACAATTGACTTTAGTCTGCTTTCTGTTACTGTTCCTCATCTCTCTGGGTCCATTTGTAGTGTCCAGGCAACATTCTTATAACTTGACAGTCCCCAAGAACAATGCTTTAGGTTAGCATAGGCAATAGTCAATATTTCTGACAGTCTTCGAATCATAACATTTGAGAGCTGTAAAGCAACAGAATTATGTGTGACCCAATCGCCTTCACTTTGCATTAGAGGAAATCAAGAACCAATGCAGTTAAGTTACTTGCCCAAGGTCACAAGCTAGCTAGTGGCAAAGCTAGAACTGAAACTGGAGACTTGAATTCTTAGAAGCAGTCTCATTCACCATGAGAAAGTTAACTATGTCTCCCTTAACTATGTCTCCAGTGCCCTACATGAGAAAATTGGGATGTGTAGCATACATTTTAGATTGCTGTAGGGAGTAGTTACATTTTTTTAAAATGTACACATACAGTATCCTTGGAACAGTTGGTTTTCTAGTAATTCATTCTCAAAAATACAAAAAAAGCAAAACTACTTTAGATGTTAAATGAAAGGGAATTTTTTCAAATGGAAGGAATGACTGACATAATAAAAACATGATAGTATTTTTTAAAGCTTTGTTATTTGCAAATTTGATTGTTTTCTGTGGAAATGACATTTCTGGTGCTCAAAAAGGGAAACATACACTTCACGGAGAATAGAACCTAAAAGGATTTTTGACACTCTTTAGCAGAGACGCAATGCGCAGTGTGGCTCTGGAATTGGAGGTTTTGTCCTGGGCCATCCACGTCCTGAGTGACTTACGGGGTTCAGAGGGCCCTGGGCCCTTGCCCACCAACATTAGACTAGGTGCTCTTCGTCCAGGAAAGTTTCTGGTTTAACAAAGTGGCTGATCAGTTAACTCTTTCAAGAGGCAGTCCCATCCCCCAAAAGCCAGAACTAATTTCCTTAAAATGTCTTTTTTTTTACTTGTGGAACTGAGAAGCTTAAAAATAGAATCACTTCAAGCCCTGAAGCCTAAAAGTGAAACACAATCCAAGGTGGCTGTAGTTCACTGACTCACTAGGGGTAGAGACATATGGCTGGTCTATAACCCACAAACCAGAAAGGTGCCATGTGCAGGTCTGGTCTGACAGCCACTGAGCAGTAAGGAGCAGCTGATGAGAGGTGTAGTTACCAGTGAAGCTGGTTTCCCCCGGAAGATCTTTTGGTGGATCCAGTCCATCTTTCAGGGAGTGGAGGGGCAAAATGCCCTTGTTCCTCCCAGCCAGTTCATGCCTGGCCACCCTGGAGATCCTTTTGGCTCCTGCAGCATGCTCTTGATGGGCTGCTGAGAAAGGGTTCTCCCTGCTGTTTTCAGGATCCTGAATGTGGTGGCTCTGGACACTGAGTTATAGGAAGTGAACTCAGAGCCGCTAGATTTCACCTCTGCTTTGCCCTTCTCATTTCTGATGCCTTGAGGCTCCAGAAGTATACCGGAGCAGTAGCCCTGTGGCCCCACACCATCCTTCGTGACCCTTTCTGGGTCTGGCAGCCCATAGGAGAGGAGCAGGCTCATCCACACCCTCCACCTAAAAGGCAAAGTGAACAGCAGGCAGCTGAGTATTAAGAGGAAGACGATGGAGCCTAGGACCTGAGTGCCTGGCTCTTTCCGCTTACTAGCTGTGTCTTTGGGCGAATCACTTCCCCTCTGTGTCTTAATTTCCTCACCTGTAGAATGGGGAAATAATTGTACCTACCTCCATGGGCTTAGGAAGATTAAATGAGTTCATATTTGTCATGTGCTTAGGAACTGCCTTTCCCGTCCACGGACGTCTATGGAGCCGGGCTGTCCTTTGTTGTTTGCTTTCTTGGCTAGCCCTAGTGTTCACTGAAGCCCAAAACACCTTTCTAAAATTGGTGGTGATGGGGAGGCGTGAACCATGGGCCGGTTTTCTCCTAAAGTACTCTTTAGGATCTTTGTATCTCTTCATAAACTGTCCATTGACTTGGGAGAAAGAATGGAAGAATAAAGTTATTATAATAGTACTTTTGGTAGTAATAGTGTTGTGACTACAATCTTTGTTTCTATGATTAAATGTGTTAATACAGTTGCATTGTTAATGTCATTTCACTTCTGTACAGTAAACTGTGGCCTAAGACTGAATGGCAGAAATCTGGGTGCCTGAGGTGTCTGGGCCCTGGCAGCCTGGGCAGCCCTAGTCAGGGGCAGGGGAGGGGCTGTCTCCCAGAGTCGGGGACCCTGCTTCTGGACATGCTTTTCCCATTCCCGTCACCCCTCGTTTTTTCTATTATGTCTGTTCTTACCCCTCGCCTCTCCCTCTGCCTAACTTTTAGAAGGATGCCAGAATTGCATCCCTCACTGGCTGCTTCCATGACTTACCAAATTAATTACAGCCTTTCCCTTAGCATTTGCGGTAAGGTGAAATCATAACTTTCCCATTTTGTTTCCCATTCTTTCTCAGGTGGCTGAGGTTTTCCTTTCATTTCCATTCATTTGCTGGGTTCTTTCTACTCCCACTCTACCTTGCTCTGGCTGCCAACCACTGGCCCATCAAGGAAACAGTCTTCCCTGATTCCCCAGGGGCTTGGACCCCACCCACCGCTCCCGTTACTGCTTTCATGTAGCGCTACTTGGTCTTCATCTTTGGCGTTCTTGACTTACCCCTCCAAGTCTGCAAGCTGCGAGAAGTCAACCTGTTTTTTGTGTTTCCATCCCTTCGTTCCTGCAATGCCTTCTGCGTTGTAGAGTCTCAAATGTTAGAGAAGAGGTGTTTTCACTAGACACCTACAGTGTACTTGGTGCCCCCATCGTCCTGTTAGGGATGCAAAGAGGTATGGTGTTGTGATGTGCCCACTCTTGCATTTGCAGTCTCTTTGGGGAGACGGGCTTTTAACACAAGTCGATTCGAAAGCAGAACTAAACAGGAGTCGGGAGGAAAGCGAGACGCACCTAGTCATCAGTTGTATGATGTCAGCAGAAAGTGCCAGCTGATCCGTGACAATGGGAGGCCATGGCTCGTTGGTCATCATCAGTCTTAGACCACATTAGGGTACACATTTGAATCACCCGAGCGCTTTCAGAAAATACCAATACTTGGGCCGCACTCAGTTTAATTAGAATCGCTGGGGGTGGAGTCCACACATGGGTAATTTTTTTTTTTTTTATGTGTTCCGGATCATTTAATGCCCACTCTCAATTGGAACCACTGAGCTAGGTGGAGAGGGAAGATGGAGGAGGTGGTTCGTGGCTGGGGAAACATCATAAGGCAAAGGTAGGGAGGCAGAGGGTAGGTTAGCCTAAGAGACTGGTTGGACTGGAGTCAGTATGGAGGAGTCCCAGGACCTACCATGGGCTATGTTGGCAAAATTGGTCTAGATAGAGATTGTGTTCCTACCAGGGCCGGGCAGTGAATTAATGGAGAGTGCGGGTAGGATGGATAAGTGGTGTAGGGCTTGTGCTGGTACAGAGAAGAATGTCATATCAAAAGGGAGCCATGAGACCCTGGCCCAGGCCATGGCTACCAGAGGGGAAGGCAGGCCCCATTTGTTGCCAGATCTTCAACCTTAAAAGTGCCAGAAATCTTCCAGTTTTCAAATGCTGGCTCTATTAAAAAGGAAAATGTATAAGCCAAACAAAGTAGGTCTCTAGGCCAGATTTGGCTTACAGGCTGCCACTCAGCAGTGTCTGGTCTCTTGGATAAGAATAGCTAGTGTTTATCAAGTGCCTGCGTGTATGGAGGGCACTAAACTAAGTGCTTCATGCGCATTAGCACATTATCCACATAACCTATGAAGTGGGTACTGTTACCATCTCGTTCTGCATAGGAGGAAACAGACAGTGAAGGGTTAAGGGGCTGGCTCCGGGCTCCCCTGATGAGTAGAGCAACGAAATTAAACCCAAGGAGCCAGGAACCAAGGTGTCAGCTTATTCCTGGTTTTTATCCTCTGTGTTCTCTGATACTAATTACGTAGTAGAAACCCAAGAGACCTGTAGGAACCCAAAAGAAATAAAACAGTCCAATGTTTTTCCAGGCTTACCTGATAATAAGAATTTCCTGTAGCACTGGTTCCAGATTCCCATTTCCAAGTTCCACCTCAACCCTCAGTCAGAGAAGCACCGAGTCTTCTGATTTTCTGGAGCATTTGGGAGACACTGTTATACGTAGTAGAAAACAAGCAGAGGTTTCCTGAAGCTGGAATGACCAGGTGATGCAGGAACCACCTGCAGAATCCATGCACATTTTGGTCATCTCAACTGCTTTTTCAGTTGGAGAGAGCAGCCCTATAGAACCAGATACCTGGGCCAGGTGTGTTGGTACCCTATGCCTACCCTTGTGGTACCAACTTCTGGATTTCCAGGTCATTGCCAAGGCAAACCATCCAAAGATGAGTTACCCAAAACCCAAAGGAGGTAAAACAAGAAGGGTTTTCCAAAAGGTTGAGAAGCTTAGCTCCGGAGGTTCAAGTGCCAGGTATTGGCTGGGAACCAGGGCGGTGATGCCGGATGCCCTGCTCTGGAGGGCTGTGCTTTGCAGTGTCATAGGAAAGCTTTTCATTCTGTCGGGCCTGGGCCTGTCTGGACCGGGTTACCAGGTGGACAAAAAGCTAGAAATTTCCCAGGGAAGAAAACCAGGGCATACTATTTAGAGTATGGGTGCTATAGATTCAATAAGTCTGGAAGCAGGACAGCTATAGTGACAGTGTGAAAAGGCAGGATGGAAGTGAGAGAAGGCTAAGGGAGAAAAGAAATAGAAACACTTTGACACCCAAGATGCTTAACTCCTGGGGCTAAAAGAATGGATGAAGTTGAGTTTGTCCTCTGTCAGGGCGTGTGCTGTGTGGCAAGAATGGTTAGTTTGGTATGAATTGATTGTGGGTGAAACCAGAGGCCATCTGGCTTTCTAAGAGGCTAGGACTGAGCCCTGGAAATGTGTGGCTTTGGTGGACGTCTTGATGAACAATCACAAGCCAAAAACTGGTCACCCTCGTTTTTTAAAAAAAAAATTAATGTGGGACCACCAAATCCTTTCGTCATTTTCACTTCTCTCTCTATAATATGAAAACGAGACAGATTCATCAGGTTGATTTGGAGGATCAATACTGTCAGGGCTCCCAGAGACAAGCCATCAGATGTTATTTATTACATGCTTTACCAGATCTGGGCTTCTCCTAGCTGCTCTGAGAAAGCCCACAGTTTGCAGCCTCTCAAAGCAAAGACGCAGCTGGAGAGTGCTGTGCATAAAGAAAGCCCACATCGCTGTCTTGAACTAAGGTGGCTCTTTTGACCATTATGTCCTAATTTTGCTGATTAAAAAAAAAAAAATCTTGAATTTTTAGCTTATTAAAATTTAAAACAGAGTGTTGGAGTCCTTTTCTGGAGGAAAGAGCCATGGAAATTCTAAGTATCTTTATAGTTGATTTTTAAGTACGTAACTAGTATTGAATTGACTCGTTTTGAGTTGACTAGTTTTACTGCTGTATTGAGCAGCGAAACTTGGGACGATCACACTAATAGTCAAGCTCCTGCCCTTTCATGTTGCTGTTCCCTTGTTCACATCTCAGACACCCTCACTCTTGGACTAGTCTTTAGGTGGCGAGGCTTTCGGCCCGGGAGACCTGAAACACGGTGGTGGGTATGGAAGGAATGTAGGACTTGAAGATCTGCCTTCAGAAACATGCTTTGTCACTTACCAGTATGTGTGACCTTTTACAAATTATATCCATTAGCTGTAGTTAGCTAAAATAGTGTTCCTGTCTCCTTCAGTGCTTGGAAGGATTAAATGAGATAGTGCTTATAGGAAATGTACTGTGTGTGCCCCCCCACCGTAATCAAAACTCTTGGGTGTTGGTTGAATCTAGATTCTCTACATTTTACCCACTTCAGGCAAAACTATTGGACAGACACTGATTGAACACCCACTTTGTGCAGAATGCAGTTCCCAGTATTCTGGGGATTTCATAGGGGACTAACATTGATTCTCTTCTTGCCCTCAAGGAGTTTATCAGGAGATAAGGGAGATGAGATGAAACATGTTCTTCAGGAGCTTAAGACAAAAGACAGTGAGTGCCATAAGCAAATTATTTTTTTAGCAACACATTTTTATTTTACATAATTTACAGTAGTATAATCCAGAATAGCCTTCACTCTTTAACTGCAAAGTAAATATGTTTTCTTTTTTAAAAAATAATTATTTTTTAACTTTTCTGTTACAGTTGACATACAATATGATATTAGTTTCAGGTGTACAACATAATGTTAGACATTTATATAGCTTATGAAGTGACCGCCCCTGTAAGTCTAGTACCCATCTGACACCATACATAGTTATTACAATCCTAATGACTGTATTCCCTGTGCTGTACTCTACATCCCTGTGACTGTTTTATAACTGGCAATTTGTACATCTTAATTGCTTCACCTTTTTCATCCATCCCCAAACCACCTCCCATCTGGCAACCAGCAAAATGTTTTCTGTATGTGTAAGCTTATTTCTGTTTTGTTTGTTCATTTGTTTTGTAGATTCCACATATAAGTGAACTCGTATGATATTTGTCTTTCTCTGACTTATTTCACTTAGCATAGTACCCTCTAGGTCCATCCATGTTGTCGCAAATGGCAAGATTTCATTCTTTTTATGGCAGAGTAGTATTCCATTGTATAGCTGTACCACATCTTCCTTATCCATTCATCTAGGTTGCTTCCATATCTCGGCTATTGTAAATAATGCTGCAGTGACCATAAGGATGCATATGTCTTTTTGAAATTCATGTTTTGGATTTCATTGGATAAATACCCAAAAGTGGGATTGCTAGGTCATAAGGTAGTTCTATTTTTAATTCTTTTGAGGAAACTTCATACTGTTTTCCATAGTGGCTGCACCAATTTACAATCCCACCAACAGTGCACAAGGATGCCATAAGAAAATATTGATGAAGTTTCAAAGGCATCCAAACGGGGGGTCCGGGTGGGGGCAGAGAAGGCTTTAGGAAGTTTGAAACCAGAGCAGGGTTTTGGCATCGTTGACATTTTGGCCAGATACTTCTTTGTGGTGGGGGCTGCCCTGTGCATTGTGGGAAGTTTAGCAACAAGCCTGGCCTCCGCTCACCAGGTGCCAGTAGCCCCTCCCAGTTAGGATCAAAATTTTCTCTGGACATTGCCGGAGTGTCCCGGGGCGCAAAATCAACCTTCCTCCCATTGAGAACTACTGAACTAGACCTTTAACTTTGGCATGCCTAATGCTTCATGGAACCCGAGAGCTGTGATTCACTGCCCCCACTCTTCATAGGTGGTATAGCTGCCCTGTGTAGCCAGCTGAAGCCCTTTTCTGATCATGCGTTCTATGAATTGGCCACTCAAAGTTTCTCTGTAAGTTGGAGAAGAAAGGATCAAAGTCTGCAGTTCAGGGAAGGCCAAGGAAGTTTTGCATTTATCATTTACTCCGCTGGGCGATAAGGGAGACCTGCTCAGGACTAACTTCTCAGCCTGGCTGTTGATCCCAGCTTCACTATAGTAGTGGATGATTTGGACACATCACTTCCCCGCTAACCTATTTCCTTACCTGTGAAAATTGAATGCCGTAATGCCTATAAAGTGCTGGCTCCAGCACCCGCCAGTGCCAAACACTCCCAAATGTCTTTGCTGTCATTGTTACTAAGGTGAGCTTCCCTTTCAGGGCAGTTCAGCTTCTGTGGGATGCCAAGTGGTGCTTCTGTAACCACTTTCCCTTGCTCATCCATCCCCGTGCTGGCCGGTTTCTGCCTTGGGCATCCCAATTCATTTTGTTTAGTAGATGTGTATGAGGCACCTAGTATAGACCAGCCCCCGTTGTAGGTGCCGGGGAAATGGCAGTGTCAACACAGACAAAATTCCCTGCTTTTGAGTGGCTTGTGTCATAATTGATGAAGATCTTGCCATCAATGGATTGCATCAAAGATCTTACCCTTGGATGGATTCTGGCCTGTTTTCTTTTTTTTTAGAGCAGTGGTTCTTACATGTGTTGGCCCAGACCAACAGCACTAGGGAGCTTGATAGAAATGTAGACTTTCAGGTCATACCCCAGATCTCCTGAGTCGTGAACTCTGGGGTGGGACACCAGCAGTGTAGGGTTTAACAGGATCCCCAGGTCATTCTTATGCACCAATTTAAGAGCCACTGTTTGATGAAAGATAGATACCAAGAAAAAGACAGGGGAAAGCCCGAGGCCTTCATTGGGCTGCAGTGTTTTGTACATGGTGCCGTCAGAGAAGGTGTTGCTCATATAATGCAATTCTAATAGGTGCAGAGCTTGCAAAATATAGTCTTTGGTGTATCAAGACAATTCAAAACCGGCAGTACCCCCCATCTCTTCCTGGGCCAGGCCTCCCTCCTTGAGATGGGAGGACCCTGCGCTCCACAGCACAGAACTTGATAACAAACACTTGGCCGCTTTGGGGCTTTTCATCATCCGGTGAACAGGGAGACTGTTTCCCTCCCTTTTCTCCAGAAACTTTTGACATGTTTGTGTGACAGTTATTTTCTTTCTTTTCATTCTTTCTCTTTTAATCGTCCTCTTGTCTAGCACCATTAAACATCTTTATATCTATAATCCAGTTGCCCGCCAGATGTACAAGTGAAGTGGTTGTTCTCCTTACATGTCTGGTAATTTGGGTGTTTAAAAATGTACAGAGTAAATGAAATGAGAGACCATGGAAAGCATCCAGCCTGGAGCTTGGGCACAGAGTGGCAGCCACTTGATAAATGTTGGTACAAGCCCTGCCCCTACCCCCAACTCATTAGACAAACCAATAAAGGCATTGAATGGATAGCACAGTTCTTTGTGTGAAAAGCTCTCGGCTAGCTACTGGCAGTTTGAATGGGTGTGTGAATAACCATCATATAAATTATAACAAATTGTGGAATCAAAAGTTTTGATTATTTCAAACTTTTATTAAATTTATATGTAATTAAATAAACAACTTAAAAAGTCAAAGAAATAGGTGTTACCTGATTTGTTTTCATGAAGATGAATGGAGAACAAAAAACAAAACAAAACAAGAAACCCTAATCAGATTGGCAGAAATTTTCCCTTCTGTACTGGCCCAAACCTGGATCTACATTACAAGTAACTTGTCAATTTAACAGCCATCTTCACTTAACAAATGCTAATTAATTACAACCATGTTGAAAGGAGTGTTTGGGATAGATTGATAGTTCTTTTGATAAAAGACTGTGTCTTGAAAATGCATGTGAAAGATTATAAAGCTTTATTTTAGCCCTCGTTTGTCTTGGCGGTTCTCTTCTAAAAATGTCCCTGTGGCCATTGGTGGGCATTTCCTCCCTCATTCCATCCACCTTCAGCTAAAACAACTTATGGTTACAGTGACAGTTTTAAGTTTGCCGTTTGTGGCTGATTATATTATAGAGGTTAGGAAAGTAAGGCAAACAGTACTCATTTCTTGCTTCCTGCCTTGCTTGAGAAGGTGAAGATCAGCTTTTCTAAGTCCTGGACTTTGAAAGTTTGCTACTCTATATAGCAAGGGTGGCCAAGGTGTGGCCCTTAACTGTCCTCCACCCCTGAAGTTCTGAATGACTCAGCTGCTGCCATCCTTTCCAAAACCAGGTCTGCAGACTGGCATGCGGGCCTCCCTTCTTTCTGCCTTTTGGAGTCGAAGAAACTGGAATAGAGCCATACTGTCTACGTAGCTGAGTTTTATAAATATTTTTTAGGTGGATCTAGGCATGTATTATCACATTTGACAGTAACAAGTTGCCAAGTGTTGAGCTCTTCTGAGTCTTGCTTTTCCTTTGCTGTCATGTAAGAATAATGTTAAACTGGTCTGTTGGTTGGCTATCCTTTTTAGATCAGGTAGGTCTCCTGCTGTTTTTGCACCTTAGAGAAGAGATCTCAATAGGAAATGATAGGGGCCCCAACTTTCCATGATTACGAGCTCAGATTTGTTGCTCTGGGGGACTACTTTGTGTTAGTCTGAAAACTGATGAACTAGAATGCAAACTGATTCATTTATCTGGACGAATATACCTGCCTAGGAGACAGTTGCAGAAATAGGTATTGCTTTGTGTTCCCAATCAGAAGATTATTAGCTGAGTCAGAATAAAGAAACTGACGAACTGTTAGTATCTTCCAGGTGTGACAGTTTCTCTGGAGCGTACCTGCAGAGGTGGCAGTCCTGCTGGCTGTTTAAAGGACATAATGGACCCATGCATTTAGTCAGGTGTCCAGTGATGACTGTTATGAAACACTAACTTCATTGCCTTTTTCTTAAAGAAAAATACTTAATTTTAATGCATGCTTATAATTTAAAGAAATCAAAGGATATATAAATCAATAGAGTAAAATTTAAAATAGCTCCTAGTCTGTTCCCTCCTAGTTCTGCTTCCCTTCCTAGAGGTAACAGCTTGCAAGACCTTGCCCTTTTCTATCCATTTGCAAATATATATTTTATATAAGAGTGCAAATTGTGGCTTGCAGCTTATATGTAGCAAGGAATTAGACGTATTTCCATACTGATGTTCATTCTTCTTGGTAATAGCTGCACTGCCATCCATGATACAAATATGCTAGAATGTAGTTAGCTCTTCACATTTGATTGTTATTTCTCATTTTAACTGTTGATATTA
Organism: Rhinolophus sinicus; assembly: GCF_036562045.2. Taxonomy (NCBI): domain Eukaryota; kingdom Metazoa; phylum Chordata; class Mammalia; order Chiroptera; family Rhinolophidae; genus Rhinolophus; species Rhinolophus sinicus. The sequence goes on along the minus strand of NC_133756.1, from coordinate 59,475,657 downwards.
TAAACTGTGCTGTACTGAATATCCTTGTACATATGTTTTTGTGCACGTGTGTATTTCTGTAGGCTAGATTTCTCTTTATTTCTCTCACAGGGCACATATAGTAAAATGCTGATACCTGAAGGCCGGATTGTCCTCCAAAAAGACTGAACTTGTTCTTGGTCCTATCGCCAGTGTAGACAGTGCCTGCTTTCTCATATTCTTTCTGGTACTGGGTCACATTAGTCTTTTTGCAGTTTTGCCAGTGCCAGTGGATGGTATTTTGGGTTTCCTTAGTGATTACCACTGTTACCACCACCACTGCTGTAACTATTACTGCTACTGGCTAATAGTTATTGACTTTTTATGTGCCAGGGTTGTTTGAAGCACATTACATGAAATTTACTACTTTAAACTTCAACATCCCTATGAATTCGGTATGATTATTGTCCTCATTTTACAGACAATGAAAGAGTGGTGGATTTGTACATTTAATCCTTTATCAGCGTTGTTTACAGGGCTGTTTATAATTTTCTTATTGACTTATTGGAACTTTTAATGAGTTACAGATATTAGACTTTCTCTGGTATGTATGTGTCTGCAGTAAATATGTTTCCCTAGTTTATCATTTTTCTGTTAATTTTATCTATGAGATGTATTTCTGTCTACAGAAGTTTTGCTTATTTTTTTTAAATATAAAATGACCATTTTCACAGTTGATGAGTTTGGTGGCTTGGTTTGGGAAAGACTTTGCTAATCCCCAAATTATGGCAATATTCTATTCTCTTCTTCTGACTTCATAATTTTATTATTTTGACCTTTAACCTCTTTGGAAGGGTGAGTGTTGCACACGTATGCACATGTAATCAAGGATCTATGTTGGTCTCTATCTGGACATTCTACTCTGCTCCGTCGATATTTTTGTCTCCTTTGTAAGGAAACAGCACACTGATTTAAATACAGTCGTGTATTTAAATACAGTCGTTTAGTGTTGTTTTGCTATAAATAGGGGGAAATCCTACTCTCATCTTGTACTTGTTTTTGTTTTTCATTAAAATTATAATTTTTGTCATTACACTTTTATTTTCTTACTACACTTTCTTGCAGATTTACAAATTGGGGTTCTGTCTCCCTCAGCCACTATGAATTGAGTGTGATAAGAAAGGTAGTAAATTGCCTACCTTGTTGGTAGTTGTGAACACCGGGAATGGTAATGAGCATGTATTATTTCATCTGCTACAGCAACCCTTTCTCATCTGTAGATGAGAAAAGTGAGGCCAGCAGGTAAGCTGTTTGCTCCAGTCTACACTTCTAGACAGTGATAGAACCAGGATTCCAGACCAAGTGATTTCAGACTTCTTTTTTAACCCTGATGCTACCCAGACCCATGGAGTCCCCTCACGGGTTGTTTACAGGCCTTTGTCTAAGATGATTACTAGTTGTCCCTGTGTTCTGCAGGCAGTCGGTGGCATGTACAGCGTTTATTGTGTGAAGTGGAAAGCCTAAGATCTCTCCTGAGGATTCACATTGAGTTGAAAAACTCAGCTTTGCCAAGGGTAGTTGTTCCAACTTAGGACATGAGTCCAGGTGGGACCACAGTGTAAAATAAAAGTGAGAGGGGAGAGAAATCATTTAGCAGATGCTTCTTCTTAGGCCCGACACTTCCTTAGCCCTCTCTCAGCTCTGAGAGCTATGGGTCTGGCTGTGGGTGGGAGCACAGGTGAGGAGGACACGGTCCTGGACAATGAAGGACCAGGCATTCTGGTGGCGAAAGCCATAGACACAACCCCGGGAGTCTATACCTTTTCAAAGAAAAGGCAACAGGTTAGCTGTCTGGTGGAGGAACAGAGGTCTGTAGTGGGTCTAGAAATGCTTCGCTGTAGAGGGGCATTTAAACGGGGCCATTTTCCTCTGCATCTGAGTCGATGTACCTACCAGTATAAGCCTTCCCGTCCTGCAGGTGTTTGCCTCTTGAGTCGGTTTCTTGATTCTTAAGGGTGAATGTCAGGAAAGTAATTTTTTTTGGAGAACTTTGAAACTGCCTCCCTAACAGAAGTCCAGCTGAGCTCCCACCGGGAGCCTTGGAAAAGTAATCCTATTTATTAGCAGTGGTATATTGATTTTGTGTGTGAAATGGACTCAAAGGCCTGTGACAATGAGTCCATTTGAAATTATAATTTAAAATATCTAACAGAATAGCTGTGCAGAAATACTACCCCAGAATATAAATGATTAGATTTATAGTGAATTTCTCGAGTGCATGTAATTAAATTGGCAATGGGTAGGTCAAGTTCGTTTTCATATCCTAAATCCTTTAATTTACCTTTTCTTCAACAGTCACTGGTGTAAGCATAGAGGAATAGCTATTAAATCTTATAGGCCTTTATAAAAATATATAGTTGTGCTTTGTTCACGTATTCGTTTAATCAGTGCACGTTGCCCGATCTTGTATTTTAAAATAGAAGGCACCTCATCAAAGAATTCTCCTTTTTACTGTATGACTACACTCCTAATTTTGCGAAAGCGGACAGTTTTCCTTCCAAGTTGAAAGGTGAATGTATAATTATTTTATCATTTATTTAGCACATGCTGCCTGACCTTGTTTTGTATGTCTGCAGTTATGGCTGGTATAGCTACTCTTCCCGGCCTCCCAGTTCCTGATGTCTCTCTGATCCCACCTAGTGTCGTTCTGGGATTATGACCACAGGTGGACCTGCTGGGGCCGCACTGGTGGTGACCACAGGTGCTGGTAACCCTGACGTCCGTCCTTGGCTGTGCCTCCGCTGACCTGGGCTTTCTCTCACTCCCAGGGCTTAAGGTTAATGTGCCCACTCTGTTAGCTGTTTTTACTCCACATTTCCTTTAAAATATACCTTCACTTCTTCCCTCCCATCCCCCACCGATACAACTACCCTGGCATCCTGGCTTTTTCCATTCTTGACAAATGATCCGTCCACTGTAACTGTAGCTCCGCTGTGCTGATATCTGTTGAAATTAGACCTAGAATCTAAATGTGGCTTCATGAAACGATGGGTGAGACATTTTTCTCTTCAAATAGTCTGTGGTCTACTAGCACTCCAAATCATCTTATCTGTATCTTCTCCACTGATGTTGGGAGGGAAATGGGGTAATATGTGTCTGAAAGTGACTTAAAATGAAAAGTTCTCATAAGGAGCAGTGTTCAGTTTTTTTGAATCTATAATAAAGTAGAGAGATGTTCACCACCATGGGTGCCTGCCTTCCCCAAGCATATTGAACACACTTCAACCTAATTGCATTTCTTATCATGTAATAGGAATCAAGAACAAGAACCCTTCCTATGTTCACTCCTATAGCTACTTCTAACCCTTATGATGATATTTTGTAACCCAAAGATTAAACGTTTCATTTATGCTTCTTGGACCAAGTTACCCACTTTGTATTTGGTCCTTTTTCTCTTAGGAAAACAATAATTTGGTACTGAAACTACTCCTGCAAAGTAGATACGTGGCAAATGTGATTTTGTTTGTGCTGGAGGCAGGCCAGACTGCGTGGTGATTACTTACCCGGAAAAGGAGAGGGGTGGGCCAGGGCCTGGGCAAAGTGGAGTTTGCTGTGTAAGTCAGACTCTGGGGACCTGGGGTCTGGAGCCTGGCAGGCATTGCAGCCTGGATGGAAGTGGATCAATTATTTCACCTCGGCTCGTTTCTTGTCTATCAAATGTGAATCATCTTTTTGCCCCCCGTCCACACAGGCCTTCCATGACTTTGTCCACCAAACCACAGAGACCCAACACTGTGGCCCTTAGATTCTTAGGGACCTTGGGGAGGTTTTGCTATTCAGGGTGGCCACTCATCTGACGCCATGCATGGGAGTACCATCCCATTGGAGGTGACTCAGACCTTGTGCAAAGAGGGAATGCCAGTAGGAGTGGCGTCCCACCTACCACTTGCCACACCCCTTCTCATGCCAGACTTGGTGTCTCTTACTTCTCTTCTTTTCAAAGTCCTAAGGGTTAATTATGATGTTTACTAGTTACATTTGCATTCCTGATAATGCCCTTTCAGAGTGAGTTGGCACCAGTTCATTTTCAAGTCTTAAGTAGATCTCAGAATCAGGGTGTGGTTCTTGAGTTTGTGGATGTTACAATCCTACCGAATCTGAATACCACTGCCTGTCGGTTGCTGGGACTTTGGTTCCTGCCCTCCAACAACTCACGGAACTGTCTTCTTGCCGAGATTCTGAGAAATACTGAGAAATGGTATTTCCGGGTTACAGGTGAGGAAACAGAATGAAAGTCAAGAGACATTGAGTGGCTTTTTCCCCCCAAGATGAGAAAAGTGGTTAACGGGCTAGACTTTGAAGTTGCTTGGGTTCCAGATCTCACGAGGTGTGGGAGCTCTGGCAAGGTACTTACTGGGCTAGATCCGAGTTTCCTCATCCATGACTTGGGACAATTAATGACCTACCCCTCAGGGTGATGGAGGGAGACTGAATGAGAATGCATATCTGGAACATGGAAGGTGTTCAGAAATGTTAGCTCTTAACTATATATGTGGAGCAAGTGGAGAGATGGGACTGAAAACATGTCTCTGCTCTCAATCTTGTATATTAGCACAGGACTTCTTGTGTATAAAGAAAATTAGAAGCGTCTTTAGAGAGACCTGTTCATTATAATTATATGTAAATGTGTTTAGAACAATTTCAACGTAGATTTGGTGGAAATTGTGTTATAGTTTCTTCTCTCTCTTTTGTTATTCTAAGCTGCCCTACAATGATATTTTTAAAAATTGCTGATAACTCTGAACTGTGCAATTGCCAGGGGAGAGCCAAGACACTAAAGGTTTTCCTAGGCCTGTGGTTCTCAACTGGGGACAGTTCAGCCCTCCAGGAGTCATTTGGCAATGTCTGGAGACATTTTTGGTTGTCACAACTGGGGGTGGGGGGCAATACTACTGGCATCTAGTGGGTAGAGGCCCGGGATGGTGTTAAACATCATCCTACAATGAACGGGACATCCCCCTTCATGACAAAGAACTATCAAGCTCAAAATATCAGTAGTGCTGATATTTTGAAGTGGTGCTTTCAGGTAATCCTGTTGCTATTGCTGTGAGGCTTTCTCCCCCTATTGCAGAGTCATAATAAGCCTTTTCAAATAAGGTGTATTTATTTTCTAAGGTATATTGGGTTTTCATATAAAGTCCTGAAAAGCTAGGACCATTTCTCAAACTCTAAGGGGAGGAAGAGGCTGGAGAGGAAATAGTTTAGTTCTTCCATGTAGCTTGAGGTATGTAAAGCTTTCAGATCCAATCGGAAATTTTCTCAACAGCTTTCTTTTTGTGTGTTTTTTCCCAGTATCACATAATCCACATTGATGTTTTAGTTTTTATAAATACTACTAAGTAAACAGTAGCATGCTATGAAAATAAAATGTTGTTCTTGCTACATATTAATTGCTCTTTTTTATACAAATAATACATGACTTTTGTTCTTACACATTGATTTATAGGGGAATTTCAATATTTGTTTTGAAACTATTTTATTTCCTTCAAATTGAGTTATCCTACCGTGTTTCCCTGAAAATAAGACCTAGCCAGACAATCAGCTCTAATGCATCTTTTGGAGCAAAAATTAATATAAGACCTGTTGTTATTTTACTGTAATATAAGACCAGGTCTTTATAATATAATATAGTATAGTACAATATAATATAATACCAGGTATAATATAATATAATGTAATATAACATAATATAATATAAGAGCTGATTGTCCAGCTAGGTCTTATTTTCAGGGAAACACGGTAATTGTTAGAATGAACTATCAGTTCTAAAGAAAATCTTGTCTGTTAGAATAGGAACTTGTTCTAACTAGTCATGCTTTGAGCATTCTGTGGTTTATCGAAGTTAAAACAGGAAGTTTATATTTTAAATAGAAATTCTACTTTTAAATTCTAATTTTGCTGGTTTCCCATTCTAGAATATTAAGGTAGATAGAGTTGCCATATAAAATATAGGTTGCCTAGTTCAATTTGCATTTCAGATAGATAACACGTTTATACCTTCAGTATAAGTATATCCCACGCAGTGTTTGGGATATACTTATAATAAAAAAATTATTTGTTGTTTGTCTGAAATTATAGTTCAACTGAGTGTTCTGCGTTTTTATTTGCTAAATCTGGTAGCCCTTAAAGATAAGATTTGGGGTAATTGTTAAATACCATGAAATGTCACTCATGTCTAACATCTCCCTCCATAACTTTATCTTGGATGTTGTACTTTAGAAAAGTATTAAATAATCAATCTCAGAAAATTATTTGCCCCCCAAAAGGAAATGATTCTCTGAAGGTAATTTAGAAAATTTGTTCTACAATCACATTCATTGATCTTTAAGGGTAGCTTGAATGCACCGGAGTTTAGAAATCTCACCTGATGTTCAGAAGTGCCATATATTTAACCTACAACCTCAATTCTAGAGGTAAAACCTGGATGGGAGAGAGAATCGTTTTCATGGGTTGGCTTCCAGGAGTTACCTAGAACTTAAATGAAGTAATTGCACAATATCTAAACTCTTTCTGCTGGTCATAAGCAGTAGAATTCATTTCAGAACTGAAGGGCCTGTTACAACAACTGGAACAGGTTGAGTGTGAAAGAATTAAATTGTTTTGGGAAAAGAGCAAAAAAGTCCAACCAAAATTCTCATTTAAAATAGAGGATTTGCAAGAGTCTGTTGAAAGTGAGTGTGCCCCAAGTGACTATGTCCTCTCTACTCCCCTCCATTATGTAATGACACCCCTGTTTACCTTTGGGGAGGAAAGCAGCTGTCAGGATGCCAGGATCTTTACATCTTTGTGGCCTCCAAATGGGTCCATCAGAAATCTTGCTGCCATCAGCTGCCTTAACGATGTTTTTGCCTGGAGAAAGAAGTAGCCGTGTCAGATGTGGTCAGCTAACCTAACCGCACATTCCCCGGGTTCCACATCATAGGCTTATGACCCACCTCCAGGGCTGCGTCAATCAGTGTCCTTGGAGCTCAGATTTCTCCCTCGGCCCCACACCGACAATAGTTTGCCTCAGGTGTATTCAGCACTGCTGTTTTCTTTCTCCCAGGAAGTTCTCCAGTGCCACTTCCCCACACCACACACTGCAGCCTACAAGTAAAGGAGTTACCCCCTGGGGGCAACCCTCCACCCTTTGGGAATAGAAGAAAGCCAGTGGGTAGATGTCCCTGTTTCCTAGAACAATTTTAAGGGGCATTCTGGGTGCTTCCACGGAGGCCCCAGCAGAACTAAGCTCTTGTTACCCAGAGCCATGACCTGGTTCATATACCCTTAAATGACTCACCTGCCTCACTGTCCCTGTTCCCGCACTCCTGCTTCCTGGGGTCCCTTCCAAATAAACTGCCTGCACCCAAGTTCTTATCTCGGTCTCCATTTTTAGAAATATCTACATTTAGACACCCGTTGTATTAATGTTCTGGAGCTGCCATAACAAAGTACCTCTGTGACTGGGATGCTGAAACAAGAGAAATTTATTTTTCACAGTTCTGGAGGCTGGGCACTCCAAGATTAAGGTTAGGGTCAGTCAAGGCCCATAGGGTTGGTTTCCTCTGAGGCCTCTCCTTGGCTTACAGATGGCCGCCCTCTTGCTGCCTCTTCATATGGTCCTTGTACATTTGCACCCCAATGTCTCCCTGTGTGTCCAAATCTCCTGTTCTTACAAGGACACCAGTCAGATTGGATGAGAGTCCACCACAACAGCTTCGTTTTAACTACTTCATCTCTTTAAAGGCCTATCTCCGAACATAGTCACATTCTGAGGTCCTGAGGGTTAGGGCTTTAGCATAGGAATTTTGAGGTGGACACAATTCAGCCCATAACACCTACCTGTAAAGAAGAAAAACTCCATCTAGAATACAGGCCACCCCAACATAATTATTTGGTCTCACGTTTATGGCCACTTTCCCCAAACTTTCCCATCTTGTCCACTATAGGTCCTTGGGGAGGTGGGTCTGTGAATGTGGAGGATTAAATTTATCGAGCAGCCTCTATGTGCCCACTTCTACTCACTCTGTTCTGGAGAAAACACGCAAGGCAAGTTTGGTGCTAGCCTGAAGGAGCTTAAAATCTGAGTAAGACGACAAGACCATTAGTCGTTTATCAGCAGAGAACAATTTAGCTTTGTTTGATTTACACTATATGGCGCAGACTATAAACTTAGAAGTTTAAGGGGGTCATGCAGCTTCAGTAGGGTTGAGTTTCTTGTCCCTGAAGGAATGGTTATGTTATTGTGGGTATGGTTGAATTAGATGGTTTTTGGAACTTCTGCCTGAAATTCTGTGACTGAGAGATCAGTGTGTCCTGGCGTATGTGAAAATGTGGTGGGTGGAGGGAAGAGGGGAAGGTTGTAGGAGAAATGAATAGAAATAGAGCCTCTTCTTCCAGGGCCTTGGAAGAGACCAGAGGGTTTCTGTGAAGGACTGGAGAAGAAATGTTGAATAGGGTGTGTATGGTAAGGTCAAGTGCATTGAGGGACAGGGAGCGTTTTATATGTTTGAGCACAGGACCCACAGCACACAAGTGTTTCAGGAAGGTGTATTGGGCAGTGTTGTGCGGGAGGCAGGACAGGACCACAGACGACAGCAGCGCTTTAGAGTACAGTATGAAGAGGTCGGAAAGGCCGGTGCCAAGCTTCTTCCTGCCTCTGAGCCTTTGCCCTCTGAGCCTTGGCTCCTGGGCATTCCTGACTCAGCTGAAACTTCAGAAAGTTCCTTGCCACCATCCAGTCTAAAATGTCTCTGCCCCACCAATTAGGCTCATGTGTTCCCCCAGTGCCTAGAATGTTGCCTGGCAGCAGGCGCTCCGTGAATATTTGCTAAATGAATGAAGGTCTTGAAGTAGGATGGCAGTGAGTGGACGAGCTGAGATTTGGGAGTTTAGAGCGTCACCCTAGGTTTCCTCAGCGCCTTCCTGATGGTTAAGTAAAGACTTATATTGATAGACACAATTCAATTGATTGAGTGCAATTCAAATTTTTACTCTATGCCTATTTTGTGCCATGCTCAGTACTAATTAGATCTCAGGAAATCAAAGATGACTAAGAGTTTCAGGAGATCATAGTCCGGTGTATAGTTCAGAACCTGGGTCCCTGAATAGCATTCTAGATATTACTTCTTTATTTTTACCACCCTCTTCCCTTCCATTTATGAGTACAGGCAATAAACCACAGTAGTATTGACAATACCTATAACTTTGTCACCCACAGAAATCACACATTTTCATATCACATTACACTTGTTTCAGGTACCTTGAGATACTGTCTATGCTCCTCACGACGTATAGTCACTTTTTGACCTGCTACTGGATCTTTTTATTCATAACTTTATTTTTAATATTTTGAATAGCTATAATTCGATACAGAGTATTTCCTGTATAATCCTATGTAGTTTATTTTAGGTCTATAAAAACGTTCGTCTATAGGGGATCTAGAAGCTTCACTAGGGGCCAAAGGAGTCTGTGGCACAAAAAAGGTGAAGACCCCTGGTAGAATTATATAAAAAGAGAGGATGCTATATTAGTGATGATTCCTATCAAAAATGGTCCCACTCCCCTGCTCTATACTCATTGATTCCCTTTGAATCTCTGCACCCCCATATCTTTTGTAAATTTCGGGATATATCTTTTGTGAGATTCTTTTTTTATAGTTTGGTTGGAAGAGGTACTCACCTTGTCGGGACTGTAAGAGGATATTGCAAGCTTTGATGATTGAGCAGAAAAATCTTAGGACAGCTGGTCAAAACAAAGCTTGTCCACCTCGTGGGAGGGACAGAGCTTTCCAAATGATGTTCTGGTTAACACCTTAATTAAAAAACAACCTAAGTAAGTGATTGTGTCAAGAATTTATTAAAGGAAAATAACCATGAGTGAATCCCTATTGTGGTATTAAAAAAAGGAATGCTGTGGTGGGAGTCAGGAGGCTTGAATTCTGAACTTGGCACAAGGGAGCCAGAAACCTCAGACTGGTCACTCAACAGTATATAATCCATATAATTAGGGGGTGGGTGGGTCACCAAGATCTAAGGACCTCTGCACTTGAAGACACTACCCTTTGTGGCATAAATAGTTACAGTTTAAACTGGGATAACGAGATTTTAGAAGAAAACTTTTCAAGTAATACATCTGTTTCGCTTCTCCTATGCCTCTTACATCTGAAGACCCACTAAAAGCATCTAAATGCACCTGTGGACTTTCCAGTATTACCAAAAGTGTTCTGCTTGTTCTTTCTCTAGAAAGTATATAGAGAAACACAGGTTTCTTCCAAAATGGCTTTAGAAAGTTTAACTGTTGCACCTTGCAGCTTCACTACTTCGTTTCACATAGGACCAGAAGGGGACCGGATCGCTGAACGTCCCTTCCCTGCCCTGACACCCCAGTCACTGCTGCAAGCTTTGTAATGCTTGTGTCATAATCAGTGTGAGGGAACGCTGGGGACTGTACCATGGGCAACTCTGAGCATGAAAAAGTTAGATGACCTGAACTTTTCGCCAACAGTTCATAGCTTTTGCATCACAACAATGCACCAGCTCACACAGCACTGTCAGTGAGGGAGTTTTTAGCCTGTAAACAAATAACTGTATTGGAACCCCCTCCCTACTCACCTGATCTGGCCCCCAGTGACTTCTTTCTTTACCCAAAGATAAAGGAAATATTGAAAGGAAGACATTTTGAAGACATTCAGGATACCAAGGGTAATACAACGACAGCTCTGAGGGCCATTCCAGAAAAAGAGTTCCACAATTGCTTTGAAGGGTAAACTAGGTGCTGGCGTCGGTGCACAGCTTCCCAAAGGGAGTACTTCGCAGGTGACGGTAGTGATATTCAGCAATGAGGTATGTAACACTTTTTCTAGAATGAGTTCACAAACTTAATTATTGGACTTTATATGATCAGAACATGCAGATAGAGTGGGGGTGGGGAATTTAGAAAGTGACCAGTTCCAGGCACAGGCATTGGAGAGGAGGGCACAGGAGTACGGTGCCAGAACAGTTGGCACCTGCGCCAGGTGCTGTGTGTAGCACCTGTGTGCAAATGGGTGTGGCCTCGGATGAGTGGGGTCCTTCTGGATTATTTCAAGATATTTCTTGGTGGTTTTTATTTGTTCTTCCCAGCAACGGCTCTTCGAAGTAGTTGAGCGGTGTATCGATTTACAGAGGAAGGCCTGGAGACCTAGGTTGGTTATAACTTCCCAAAGTCATGTAAAAAATTAATAGTCAACTCCCACTATGGGGGAGACATGTATTGCTTGGCCTTTGGATTTGATGGTGGGAATAGACCACTTTAGGATAATAAAAGTCATAGAACTTTACCAAGTCAATTTATGAACTTAAAAAAAGAAAAGGAACTACGAGCATTACTAAAAGTCATTGAATTGCTGAATACCATAATTAAAGGGATACAGGAGATAAGAAGACAGGGCTCCTTTTGTTATTATACAACAATCATAATAAAAACAATAGTAATTAGTACTATTACACCTCTTTCTTTCCTTGATTTCTTGTCTGTCTCAACCTCCCCTGGGGAAAATAAAGAATTTTACCAAAGATTGAACACTAAGGAATTGTCTTGATAAAACAGGAATGTTTGAGTTTTCTCTTAAAACGTTTCCGATAGAGTGGAGACTCTGGATTTTGTACTTCAGATGTTATCCCTTGTTAGTGGCCCCCCTTTCCCCTCCTCCCTTAAAGAGAAGTACCGGGAGGAGTTGGAAAGGCAAGGGGACTACACTGCCTGTAATGTAAGTCCTTGAATTCTGGTAAAGTTCTGATACGGACTTATATGAAAGTGTAATAGTTAAGCCCAGTCATTCTTTTTAAAACATCAAAAATCAGTATTTCCAGGTGGGGAGTACTACTGAGAAATGGATTTCTGTTGGTTGTTGCTTGCTTACATGGAAAGTAAAACATCAGTTACTGCCAACTACTGTGACTGGTAATTCTGAATAGAATTTATCAGCGTTTGAAATGGCTTTAATTTAAAAGGAGTAGTTTTTGTCTCCAGGGCAAGACTATTCTTTTTCTGTCTTCTAATAATACCCTTGATCTATCTGGAGAGTAGAAAAATGGCTGATGCAAATCAAGTTTGGAAATGAAACTCAACAGCATTGTAACCTACAGAAAACATTACATAATTCTCAAAATGTTTGGTCTAAAGTGTTTCTATATTGTTTTACTTCTTAAATTGGGCAAAAGTTAGTAAAATGCATTTTACAACCCTGTTTTCGTTTAGAAAGAGTGGAGAGCCACTGAGTTGGAGAAGCATCTAATATCCAGAGAAGGAAGAAAGCCTACACTTTGAATGCTCAGTAGGAGGGAACAGAAGAGACTGAAGCTACTTAGTTTCATAATCAGCTTGATGTAGAAGGGACTTGAGCGATTCTCTACTTAGTCTTGTGCTTTACTGATTAGGAAATCAAGTCTAAGAGAAACCCTTCCCTCTGCTCAGACAGAGCCAGTGGAAAGCAGCCTTTATCAGCACCACCTTCCTATGCAATCTGTATTTTCTGGCTGAGCTTGGTTATTCTATTTATTTAATGGCATGTGTTGACTAAGACTACTTGTGATGGTGAACGCCACAGATTTGACTGGGTAATGTGATCTTTCTTATTTGCTTTAAGTTAACTTTAGCCTTTAGCATGGTGAGATGGAAAGGGCACTCAACTTGGATCCAGAAGGCTTGGGTTCAAGTTTCAACTTTGACATTAACTTTGCTTCAGCAAATCTGAGGGCCCTATTTTCTTTTTCTTTTCTTAATTAAAATTTATTGGGGTGACAATGGTTAGTAAAATTACATAGGTTTCAAGTGTATAATTCTGTAGTATATCATCTGTATACATCTATGAACATCACATTGTGTGTTCGCCACCCAGTGTCAGTTCTCCTTCCATCACCATATATTTGACCCCTTTTACCCTCTTCTACCATCTCCCCTCCCCCCTTACCCTCTGGTAACCACTAAACTATTGTCTGTGTCTATGAATTTTTGTTTCTTTGTTTGTCTTGTTCCTTTGTTGCCTTCAGTTTTATATCCCACATGTCAGTGAAATCATATGGTTCTCGACTTTTTCTGTGTGACTTATTTTGCTTGGCATCATACTCTCAAGATCCATCCATGTTGTCACAAATGTTCCTATATCATCTTTTCTTACCGCCGAATAGTATTCCATAGTGTATATACACCACAACTTCTTTATCCATTCATCTCTCGAAGGACACTTTGGTTGTTTCCATGTCTTGGCCACCATAAACAAAGCTGCAATGAACATTGGAGCACACATGTCTTTTTGGGTAAATGTTTTCAGATTTCTTTGGATATATACCCAGGAGAGGGATTGCTGGGTCATATGGTAATTCTATTCATAATTTTTTGAGGAACCTCCATGCTGCCTTCCATAGTGGCTACACCAGTCTGCATTACCATCAATAGTGTATGAGGGTTCCTTTTTCTCCACAGCCTTTCCAGCACTTGTTACTATTTGTCTTGTTGATGATAGCCATTCTGACTGGGGTGAGGTGATATCTCATTGTGGTTTTGATTTGCATTTCTCTGATGATTAATGATGTTGAGCATCTTTTCATATGTTTATTGGAGAGGACCCTATTTTCTTTTTTTTTAATTAAAGTTTATTGGGGTGACAATTTTTAGTAAAGTTGCATAGATTTCAGGGGTATGATTCTATAATACATATCTATATCTCACATTGTGTGTTCACCACCCAGAGTCAGTTCTCTTTCCATCACCATACATTAGAAGCCCTATTTTCTTAATCCATAAAATGGGAATAATAATACTCAGCTTACCCTTACACAGTTGTGAGAGTAAATTGTGAAGGGTTTTGTAAAAGTGTAAATTACTAAGAATGAGGGTTAATCGCGCATCTTTGATGACAGGCAAAAAAAGACCCATTTTCAAATTTTGGTTACTTAAATGTATGTGATCTTACTACAAATTCTTTCTGTTTTTACTCTGATTATTTTTTCCCTTTAGAATTTATTTATGCTAGGAAAGATAGCGTGACATTTTTGATTCTTTATTCAGTATATGTTAATTGCATCCTGTAGAGCCATAGGTCTCTTAAGCAAATGTTCAAATTTATATTGTGAAAATCCTAGCATGCTCTCTGTTGGGGAAATGGAGCATTGAGTACAGTTTGTGATAAGATCATCGCCTTCAAACAGCCCACCTAGGCACAGCCTTGGCAGCACAGATTGGAAGAAGATTTGGTAATTACACTCTTTAGTTCTTCTGTGAATGTAGTGCTGATCTGGGCAATTTGGGCAGCAGAGTGGATTTTTAGGCATGAATTATTTGGTCAGATTAGCCAGATAATTGCCAGCTGTCTCCTTTGCTCTTGCTCTGTAGACCCCAGCCTGAATAACTGTCTTCTGTTTACTCGTGCAAGCAAGTTGCTGGTTTCCATTTTCAAACAGAAACGAACTACATCTTAGAATGGTATTTTAATTGAGCTATTTTTGCTGCTGATTCAAAGATTCTCCACTTCTTGCCAAAGGAGTTGCCCAGTTCAGAACCCATTAATTTAGTTGATTTGGGGGCTTCCCTTGTTGACTTTGGGAAAGACTTAAATATATAATAAAAGAGATTTGGAAGTAGATGGTATGAGGTTTTGTGACACATTCAAAACTTATCTTAAATTCTGACCAAACATTTTTCTACTAATTTTCCTAACTAAATGGAAACTCCAGCTGTATAAATAATGATTTTTGTTTGAAAATATTTCTTCCCTTGTTTTTAGAACCATCGGGGGAATTAAATTATAAATAAGTAGCAGCAAAGCAGTACTTTGTCAATGTGAAACAGAATCCAAAATTGTTCAAATTTTGTTCAACTGAGTTCTAGAATATAGAGACCACCCTTCACCCTGGGTTGATGAAGCAGGTTGCCCTTTGGTGGGGAGGAGGAAGAACCTTACTCAGGCTTACTCTTTTTGTTTGTCTTTATTCTACTTCTTAATTTATTTGCCCATTTTTCTGTGGGATCTGATTTTAATACTGCATTTCTTTCCATATACTCTTAACTGCAGTGACATGTCCCTCTGCAGCTGTGTTTTTCCCCCCTCCCATTTTAGCTTTAAAAAACAAAAGGTGAATTCACATTTCACTGGCATCACAAATCTCATCCTACTGAAGCAAATATAAAGAAAGTAAGTAACTATTTGACCAATACTGATATGTTTCTCTCTGTTTGTGTTTTGTTTATAAACTCCAGTGGAGAAAGCAGTAGCCAGTCAGCCTAGCCAGGATGCTGTACCCAGCACTTCTCCGTCTCCTGCAGTGAAATCTCCTCGTCAAAACATGCTATCTGGCCCCTTCATCGTACTTTTTTGAACTCCCATTACTGTATATCAAGGATTTGTTCTTGTTACTGAACTATGAGCTTCATCACATAGTTTGAGCTCGTCTTTTGTTTGAGGGAGTTGTTTTCATTGTATTCTTCATTCCACAAATACTTAACCAGTGCATATTTTGTGACAGGTACATTACGACCAAAGAAATCATAAAAATTATTTAACTTGGTAATCCAGAAAAAGTTATAATAACTTAGATGAATAATGTCAACAGTATCTGACATTGGCATCTTTCCAGAATCATTCAATGGAAACAGATGGCTGCTGTGACTTTTTACCTGAGCCCCAGCCTGCTTCTTATCAAGGCAGTTATAATTGGAGAAATGTGTCCATCAGTGCAAAGAAGAGAGGAGAAAATTCAGCCCCTGCATGAGGGAGAGCAAATGATTCACCCATCTGTACGTGGAGGCTTGGCCAGCTCTCTCTCTCTCTCTCTCTCTCTCTCTCTCTCTCTCTCTCTCTCTTCTTAGTAGGAAGTCAATGATACCAGTAAAAAAAGCCCACTTTTCTTACTTAGGATTTGGTCTGCTCTCTGGAACCCACTGAAGAAACTTAAGTTTTCTTTCCATAATAATCCTAAGTGTTGGTAGTTACCGGCTCTGTGAAAACTCATTAAGAATGACTTATTTTCCTTTCGAAGTGGAGGTCGCTTGCTGGAACTAGCAGTGTGAAACATTAGGGCTAAGGATCATAAACCTCCTGTTTTCAGTCTGGTTCTCAGATTTATTTGAGCCTCTTCTGTCAGGAGTAATTTCAGTGGACATTTCAAATGGGGAAATGGACAGATGGTCATAGAGAGGGGAAGTGGTCAGAGGCAGGGGGGTGGGAAGACCCTGCAATCCAGTGTGGACAGACAAGGGAGGGACCAGCACGGGTGAGGGAGTCCTCTGGAAATCCTTGTTTTGTTTGTTTTATTGTTGTAAAATATGCATAGCATAAAATTTACCATTTTTAGATATATGATTCAGTGACATTAGGTACATTTATAATGTGCAACCATCACCACTATCAATTTCCAGAATATTGACACCATCCATCCCTATCGGAAACTCTGTCCCCGTTAAAGTAACTCTCCATGTCCCTCCCTGCTGCATTCCCTGGTGACCACTCTCCTCCTTATCGTATCTATGAATTTGACAAGTCTAGCTGCCTCATATAAGGGGAATAGAATATTTGCCCTTTTGTATCTCTTATTTCACTTAGCATAATATCTTCGAGGTTCATCCATGTAGCATGTATCAAAATTTCATTCCTTTATATGGCTTAATAATATTCCTGTGTACATACTCTCCAGTTGTTTATCCATTCATCTGTTGTTGATGGACTCTTGGGTTGTTTCCACCTTTGGCCTATTGTGAATAACACGGCTATGAACATTAGCCTAGAAGCATTGTCTGAGTTCCTGCTTCCATTTCCTTTGGGTATATACCCAGAAGTGGATTGTTGGATCGTCAAGTATGTTTAACTTTTTGAGGAACTTCCAAACTTTTCCACAGTGGCTGCACCCTTTTCCATTCCCGCCAGCTGTGCACAAGGCAGAGACCCTTGTTTTGACCCTTCTGAATGTCACCTAACTAATTTGCCTACCAAGGCCTCATTCATCACTGTCTCCCATGAGTGACTACTTTTGCTGCTTGGTGAGTTGGCTTTGGTTGGGGAAGGAGCATTGTTTGTTTAGTTGTTACTTGGTTGGCTGCACCAGCCTGTGTATGAGGTGAGGTACACGAAGGCCTCCTGTGGCCGTGGGTGTCTGGTGCTGTGCCACTTTGCGTCCTTCCCTATACAGGGAGCCAGCGTGGGGAAGTGTGCTCAGCCTGCCTCCTCCAGAAACAGTATGCCTTTGAGTCTTTTCATTTTCCTGGTAACCATCTTCTTGATAGCAACAGGTTCATCTAAATGAAAAATTTATCTTGTGTTGTTTACCCAAAGAAAGGGCTCCTCACATGTCAGATATTGTTTTACCAATTATCTTGGTAAGTTCTGTACATTTTATTTCTTAAAGCAAACTTTGGAATTTTTTGAGTTTCTGTAACATTTAACTTTTTGATACCTTTTTATCCTGTGGTAACAATACATTAAGCAAAGTTTAGAATTATTTGAAATGCTCTCACACCTTCAGGGGTGTGTGTGTGTGTGTTTATTCTGGACATGCTTCTTTTCATTGATCAATATAGACAAAGCCTTCAGTGAACATTTAGGTTTCTCAAATAATCACTTTTGAGGAGCTCTCAAATCCGTTTCTTTAAATTTAAACTTTACAACATTTGTGTGAAGTTTGTGGTTCATGAGCACCATTCTCTTCTTTTGGCAAATAAGGAAACAAACATGTCTGTCAATGAGGAAAGCTGGACCTGCCCACAAACTCCCCTTGAGGTGCAGGCCGGGAGGGACTGATATGGAGGGGGGCACACCACTGCCTGTGGTGGGAACAGGCATGAGTGGGGACATAGGTGTCTGCTTTCATTTCTGCGACTCTCTTCATAAATGTGCCCTTCACGTGTCCTCATTCTTTTCCTCCTCACGGAGGTACTGTGTTAGGTATGTGCGTAACTGTCCTGCACCCCAACTCATCATTTCCCCGTATCTTCACTCTTTACAAAATACACACTTTCTTCATCTGAAATCCCCAACGCGGGGTTATAAATAACATTTTCTGAAAACTGTAGTGCTTCAGATACTGTCTCAGCCTATGTGAACTCTGATAGCTTTATTGTCTATGGAAATTATTGGACAGTTAATTATGTTTACCTATATTGCATGTCGTCCATCAGATTAAAAGTTAATTATTCTACCTTATTTATTTTAATTTCCAATCAAGTATTTTATTGTTGGTTAGCTTTTTAACTGATAGGGTGGTCTTCCCAGCTAGACTGTAAGCTTTTCAGAGACAGAAGTGATATATTAGTGTCCCCATGGTGTCTGGTACACTGTAGGTATACACCACAATTCATGATTTCATACCTTGCTTTTTAGGCAAGGAGATCTTTACTGTTAGCTACTTACGAGTCATAACAAATTCAGTCTTTGTAATATACACTTTATTCAAATCCTTTAGATGTTTGTTTTTCAGTAGAACAACCTAGTTGACACCTTGGGCAGATTAAAGGTTCGTCGATTTCTTAGTTCATTCCTTCACAAAGCACTTAGTATCTCTTATGATCCCTAGTGGGCCCTCAAAAAATATTAGTTCGACCTCACATCAGGTTGTCGGTCTTTTTATTCCACTGTGTGTGAGTTCCTTCCTATCGCTGTGTCTGGGAGAAAAAGCAGGAAAGTAGTGTGCGTGCTTGTCCTTGGAGTTCTTGTTTCTATCCTCACACAAAAGCAAGATCCTTGGAAGTGAAATGTTCTGTCTTAAACAACAAAACGAAAAGAACAGAGAAAACATATTTTCTTAACCATTCGATTCAAGACTTTGTTATTAAGTCTTGAGAAATGTTGCAAGTCAGTCCAAAGGTCTTGGGAAGTCCCCCTGAGTCATGAGTGGGTGTGGGAGGACCGGGATGTGGATCTCTGGGCTTTTGCTCTAACGCACGCTAAGTTCCCCCAGGGCAGGAATCCCACTGAACACCCAGGCCCAGCACAGCTCCTGGCATGTGATAGGTGCTCGGTCTAGGCATTGGAACTGAGCTGCCTTGGCTGTGCCACACTTGGCTTCAAGTTCCTCCTCACTCAGGGTAGGGAATGTCACGGTGAATTGTTCCTTTTCTGTAAGAATGAGTATATTTTCTAAATATTCTAAGACATACATTTGTTTTCATATATCCACATGCATCTTACCATTGATCTTCCTCTACATTTGTTTATAAAAACAGTGGCACATCCTTGCGATTACATCTTGGAATCAGTAGCTTCTTAGAGCCAAGGAATTTGTTTTCTCATCACTCTTGGAGTTAAACTGGGTGATTAGGCAGGCTTGTTTTCAGGTCTCCACTTTGCCCCTTCCTAGCTGACGTTGTTTCCTCATCTGTGACGTCCAAGTTGAGGGAAGATGAAAGGATATTGTGTAGCACGGCGATTCCACTTTCAGCTGAGCCTCAGTACATGTTTAGTGTAATTATCTCACCTGAAGGTTAGGACGTACACTGGAAGGCCTTAGAGTGCCCACCGGGTGGACACGCACAGATGCTGTGCAACGCCACGGGCAGCACTTACGGCTGGCAGCAGTGCTGCTCCCGGTGTAAAATATCTGTTTGTGGACTAGGATATGAAAAGTGAAATTTGGAATCCACCCTTTGTATTATTTTTGACGGGATAGACAACTCAGAAATTTACAGGGACTCTAGAAACTTACAAGTGAAAAATAAATCTTAGCAAAAAAGCAGTTTCATAAGATGTCACTGTTGCACTGCATCTTTATAAAGAAATACAGCCACCTTGGACTCAGAAGATGGTAGTCTTTTAAATTGACTTTTTTGGGTACTATCAGGCTGTAGTCTAATAAGTTAGATTAACGTATAAGCTTGTGTCTTCTTGTCAGGGAAAATAGATAGGTCCTCAGAGCGTAGAGGAGAGAGGCACCTCCACATTATCCTGTTTAGTGTCATTTTGAAGGGAACTAGGAACTACTAATGCCTGGTGTTTTGCAGCTTTTGACAGGAATGGGGGAAGGGCATGCCTCTCGTGAGGTTTCTTACCCAAGGGACAAATGAGGTAAGCAATACTGCATTCTTAGTTGTGTGTGTGTGTGAGAGAGACAGACAGACAGACAGAGCCTTGCCATTTTGCTTCATATCCAACAACCACTCCCAGCCCTCAGCATAGGGACGTAATCATAACCCAAAGCCACCGCTTTCTCTGCTTGGGCCTCTAAACCAGAGCGGGTCTTGGGGGCAGTTCACCACCACACCAGACTGAGACCCACACCATCTTCGGCAATTCTTTTTTTCTGAATGTCAGTGATTTGCACTGAATCATCCTCTAAGGATAGGGGACCAGATAAAATAGAGAATTTAGTTTGCTATTATGATACCTTGTGCACAGACTGCTATATAGTCAGGAGTCAGAAATCTAAAGCCTTAGGCTGTGAAGTATTTTGTCCACAAGTTGGGTTACAGTACGTTCCTTCATTGTGAGCACTCACCAACAGAAGAACCCACCGTCATCGCCATAATTCATTTTTGCCAGTAAACTGGGTTTTCGGGTGACAGTAAGCGATCAGAATTAAGCAACCTGGAGTTCCAGGCTCTGTTCATGAGTGCTGTGGAAGGCGTTTGTGAGACCTCAAGTACCACCACTACATTTTGGAGATGAGCAGTTGGGGACCTAAAGAGGGGAAGTGACGGTGCCAGGGTCATATGGTGAGTTTGAGCCATATCGAGGACCAGAAAACTGGTGATTCTTGATACTCTGTCCCTGGGTCTTTCTACTCCATGTCCTGGTGACACGAAGGGTAGGATTTGACTCAGGTTTCACTCCTGAGAGTTGGTGTGAAAGGTTCTTCACTTGTCTGACTCATTCTTTTTTTCCACATAGATTACAGGCAGTACCTTTAGAAACAGCACGGGATGCTGAAAGCTAGTTTGCGTAGTGGGCCTTTTTTGGGTTGGTTGTCATGAGTGCTCTCCGTGCATAGTTTAGAAACATCTCCAGAGAAACGATAATCAGCTCTCCAAGGAGCCCTGTGCAGACGGGCATGTTCCTGTGCTTACTGGTAAATACCCTCCTATAAATTCCTGGCATAGAGAGTCCGTACGGGAGGGGTTGGCTGACTTGTTTTCTTTCACTGATACATGACCATCATAGAAACGTAACTCAGGTGCCTTGGCATTTACCCAGAGTAAGTTAAATGCATCTACCATTATTTTTTAAATTATAAAACATTTATATGAAGTTTATATTAAATTTTTATAAATGTTCTGGTAACAGCCGTCTGACCATAAGGGATGATTTTAAGATATGATATTTTAGGGAACCTGTAAGAATTGGCATCTCTTCAGGTAGACGTGGGTACTAAACCCCTTGGTTACTATGATTTATTTGTATACCGCATGTGGGGTTCTTTGTGCAGTATCTAAAGTGTCTCCTCATTTTGAGTTAGCTGTAATACAGGTTTGAGAGGTGGGGGAAAAGTAGATTGTATTTCTTGTCTGATCTGAGGAATTTTATGTCCCTGAAGTCTATAATTAGGTGCATATGTTGATTGTTTATTAAAACAAGGGTGGGAGAGATTGCCACAGAGTGAAGAAAACCTATGGCAGACGTCTGAGCTTCTCTTAAAAGCCTGGGCTGCAAAGAAATGTAAATTCATTTGGCTTAATTGGAAGAGAGTATTTATAGAAATTGAATGATCCTGTAAAACTAAAAGCCTGGCTTCTTTGGTCTTCAGAGACCTGCTGTAGTAAATGTTCTGAAAAGTCCTTGCCTGCAGAGTGGACTTTGCCATCTAATATCTGGTCTGGAGGTCAGCAACTTTGGCCTAGCCCTATCACTTGACTCATATTTACTAAGTACTATTTTTATTTTTCTTTGGCTTTGAATTGTGTTGGAAACATCTACAGGAAAAAATGTTAGGATATACCAACATTTTCTCATTTTTCACATAGTTCTCTGCAATTTGATTTCAATAACTATTCCCAAGGAAGTTTTATAAGAAAATATACTTGAAAATCTTGCTCTCAGGCCAGTTCCTATCCACCCTGCCCTCCTATGCTTTTTACAAGTCGCCATTTCCATTCGTTTCTTGTGAATTCTTCCACTGTTCATGAAAATTCAAAAATTAAATATATTTTTTTATTTTTCCTTTCTTAGAAAAGATGGCAACTATATGTTATTTTGTACCTTGTTTTTACATTTATTGATATACTTTAATAAGCTTTCCATATCAGGACATATAGAACTGCCTTGTAGTATTTTTTCGTGCTACATAATATTCCATTGTATGAATGTGTCGTGGTTATTATGAATGGGCTTTTAGATTCCTTCCCCTTTTTTTGGCTTTTATAGTCTTTCAGTCTTCTGCTATTATGAACGAAATTGCATGTGAAGTATACATGTGCAGGCCTATCTGCAGGGTAGTTGCCTACAAGGAGGATTAGAGTTTTGACCAGAGTATATGTTCATATGCTCTTGTGATAGAGTCTGTTGCCTTCACTTGTTTCATTCTACACTTCTACCAACAACTTGGAGAGTTTCAACAAAGTGGGTTATCACATTTTTGGATTTTTGCCAAGCTGATATGCAAAATATAATATCTTGATATGGTTTAAATTTGCATGCCATTTTTAAAAAGTATGAAGTCAGACATCTTCTCATACGTTTAAAGGCCCCTTGTGTTTCTTTTTTGGCAAACTGTATGTTCCTGTAGTTAACTTTCTTTTCCATTGGGTTGTTGGTCTTTCTCTTATTGATTCGTGGGGCCCTTTATTAATAGTGAGATTAATTAGTTGTAAGTCCATAATACGATCTCCAAATAATTTTCTCAGTTTAGCATTTTCTTTAGTCTTTGAAGTTTTTTGTTCGCTTCATACAGAAGTTAGATTTTACATAGCATGTTTTTTCCATTTTTCCTTTTATGGCTTCCAAATTTTGAGTCATAGAAAGCCATCTTCCACTATCCCCCTTCCACATACACATACAGAAATTGACCCTTTTTTTTTTTTTCAGACTTTCTATATATTTTTACATTTAAATATTTGCTCCATTTGGCTTTTATCCTACTCTTCTATAAAGTACAGATTCAATTCAGCTTCGTTTTTTTCCAGATGTTACTCAATTGACCTAACTACTTAAAAAGCCCACTTTTACCCCCACTTAAATGCCACAGTATAAAATAAACATTTTGTAAATGAAAAATATTTCTTTGCGCGACAAGAAACAAACCATGGGTCAAAGTTCTTTTTTATGGGGTTGGGGGGATGTTTTTAGGTCCTACTTTTTAACTGAAGATAGCTCTTACACTTTCTCCTCTAAGGGTCATGTTTTTTCATGAGTGAATGAATGAAGTTAACAGAACCCATCTGTTCCTCTCTGTAGAATAATGATAAAATTTTGCCTCGTGACATCTCAAGATTTATCTTAAGACAATGTCTCATTTCACTCACAGTAATTTGTCCCTTTATCACAAAGCCTAGAGCAGGTTAGAAACCTTTTTAGTTACTCAAGGAGCATGTGGTTGGCGAGTCCTTATAGCAGTGGTTCTCAAAGTGTGGTCCCCACACCAGCAGCAGTATCACCTGGGAGCTTGTCAGAAATTCCCACCCTACATCCATAGAATCAGAGACCCAGTGTGGTGGGGCCCAACCATCTGCTTTTAATGGGCCCCCCAGGTGATTCTGAGCATGCTCAAGTTGGAGACTCGTGACCTTACAAGTTGTATTTAATCTCTTAGAGGAAAATTGCAGCCTTTAGAGTGCTGCCCTCGTGGTGGGTAGATTTGGTCCTTATCTTGGTGTGGAAAAATGTAAAGACCAGCCGGAAATGACAATGTCTGTTCTTTAACAGTGGTGTTCTTAGAGTAGAAAACTTCTCTGGGTTTTAACAGGAGTCGCAAAGATAGCTCACTAGTGCTTTGGACTGGTACATCTCACATCCAAAATTCTGCCGATTGGGTCAGTGCTTCCCTTTGTCATATAATAAAAAAACCAGCAAAACTGGTTTCTATAATATGCTAGGAAGTTTTATAGCATTGAAAACTTGTCTTACCCTACAAAAGCATCATTGTTTCTTCTTGCCTCTTGCCCCTCTGCCTTTAAAAATAATTTGATATCAGAACAGAATCATTTACCTCTGGTGACTGTCAGCCACACCGTAATTGTGCTTATGTTTGGCAGGTTAAGGCAGGCTTCCTGTGAGCACTAGTGTCTTCTGAGCCTTCTTGGCATCCAGGATTCAGCTTAAGAGCAGTGGTTCGGAAACTTTTCTGGACCTTAGACTCATCCAGGTAGCGTTTTAAAATCCTGCCACCCACAGACCACACTCCTGTAACTTAATCAGTTACCTCATGGGTGGGGCCCAGGGATCAGAATTTTTTAAATTTCCCACCCAATTTCAGTGTGTGTACCCAAGTTTGAGACCCAGGACTTATGCATTTGTTTTAAAGTGATTTTGGTTTGAACAAAAAGGAATAGAATAGGGACCAAATACCACATGGTTTTGAAAATGCCAAATACAATCAGAATACGAAATATGTAGTTTAAATAACAACTTGCTTGAAACAAATCACTTCCTTTTTGCATTTCTTTATCATCGTTTGAAGAACCCATGTTGCAGCTTGTGTTTCTCTCTGCATCCTCTGTATTTCATGTGTTTCTGCATCCTCTGTATTTCATTGTCACAGTCTGCTGATTTTGTTGGCTACAGGGAAAGTGACAAAGTGCCAGAGGGGTCAGTATTAGACATTCCCACTGGCTCTGCTTTGATGCATGTAGCAGGTTGATTCAAACCCTCTTAGGAAACTTGGACCTCCAGAAGTCTGTGCTATCTTTGAGAGCTCCTGGGAAAGCTATGGTCCTTTTTATACCTTTTCCCACCCTTTGGTCCATCAGATACGGCTTTGTCCACAGCAGCATTTGACAATCCCTCCTAGAAGTCCATGGTTTTATTAGTTGAACCTGTTGTATAGTATTCCCTGTAGCAAGTCATAGTTGGCTAAAGGGGAGATGAGGAATGAGTACAAAACTTTTTAAATGTCCTGCCTTTCCTGAAGACAGGACCCTGCTCATAATAAAGTGAACATTTTTTCACATTGGCCCTGGGGCAGGGTGTCCCAAATGATTCGACAAGGGTGCCATTTGGTCATAAACAGTGTGGTAGGTAATAGGGTGGGGACAGAAATAAATTATCTCATCCCTTTTACAACTCCAGGCAACTCTAGAACCAAACCCTTAGGAACCCAGCTCATGACATCATCCAGTGGCCGCGGCTGGGCCACTCCTCAGGTTTAACATTAATAGTTGAAGAAGCTGGGAAAGAGCTACTATGTGTTTGGCTACGAACTAAATCACAAGTAAAGAGACTTTTGGTATTCTTAAATTTTTGTTTAGGGTCCCATAATGGTTTTTGAAGTGTATTTTCCTTGTGCTCATAACTGTAATCTAGTAAAAATTTCTGGTGAATTTAGTGTTTGCCAGGTTCCGGTCAGTACACGGGCAGGGAATCCTGCTCCGAAATGGTTAGCGCAAGGTGACAAAAGTGGTAAACTTTATCAGTAGGTGAGGCTTCAGAGACACTCAAAAGCATTTAGGCCCTGGAAAGTATTACGGGGATTTTTCCAGTTCTCTGTTCACTTTGTACAAATGAGGAAACTGAGGCCCAGGATGGCTCTGTAACTTGGCCAAGCTTTCTTTCCTCCAGTCTCACAGTTTAAAAAAATTTTTTTAAGTTATATTTTACAAAGTGACAAAAAAAATTACCGCTGATAATATCATAAAGAGCATTCTCCTAAGTTGTGGTTCAAATGGTCCTCCTTGCTTTTTGTAAAAGGACTGGCTACACACACACACACACACACACACACACACACGTTTCAGTGAGCAATGCAATGTGTGAGCACAAATAGAAATAGATTTTGTAAAAAATTAATGTCAGTCCATTAGTTGAAAAAAGTGCTAATCACAGAATTCATTAATCATATGTCTAATAAAACTAAAGGGGTTTTAGACTGCTTAATTTTATTTTATAAAACTAACATTCTCGGATATGTAAACTTTAACTGATTTGTAGAGATCACGAAGTTTTATTTATCACACAGGTAAGTATTTGTTATTTTTTTCAATAACCAGGTATTTGTTTTGCATTGGTAATGTTAATTGCAAAAAAGTTAACACTGGTAATAGGAGTCTGTAGGTGACTTCTCAGCTAAGAGCGCATGCAGAGATCTTTAAAGCTCACTTGGGGTTTATTCATCAAGAAAAGCAATGCCCACAAGTGAGCTTTGCAGGCTGAGAACCAGTGGAAGGAGAAGCAGTGGGAGAGGAGGTATGTGGGGCTCCAGAGGTGAAGAGAGTGTTTCTCTTCCATGTACCCCCCTTGCCTACATCTGGGAATAAGTATAGACTAGGGAGAAATTGTTCTCCAAATTGTCAGGTTCAATTAGAGTACTTCTTGAGATCCTTAGTCTCCTCATTAACAAATATCTGTTGAGGTAACATCTGGTGCCTAGCATTGTTGTATATAGGCAAGAGGTAGGAAGAGATAAATGAGTTAGGAAAACACCACTCCTGAAAAAGAAGACATGCTGTCAGTGTAGCCCCCTGGCTGTACCTGCCCCTCACCATTGCCACATGAGTGGGAGTCCTGTTCAAATCCACTTGCATTTCCTGTAATCATCAATCTGCTGAATCGAGCCAGGTCCTTGATAAACTTTATAGTTTGTTATTGATCTTTATCATTCATAAAGGTTAGCATTATCATCATCCCTTTCCTATACAACACACTAGCAGTTTTTTTTCAAAACTCATTTAAAGAACATTTTTCTTTATCGACATGTTTATTGAATTGACCATTATCGAGTTTGTATATTTTCAGAGCTATTGCATCCCCAGTATTCCAGCCCACATTTTGGGTAGCCTTTATTTTGAGTATGCTTTTAAGATCTTTTTGTGTGCATTGGAAGGGTGAGCACAATTTCATATGTATTTGTTAGCAGTCACTGCCGTAGGCCTTTCTGTTTGACTTTTGTTCTGTACCTCAAAGGCAGTGGCTCAGTATGAAGTAGAAGAAAGCTAGGACCTTGCTCTGAACCTTCAGTGGGTAAGTGAGAGGCTTCTGAATCCTGGTCTCTATCGGAATGTTGACCCGCCCACCCAGTATAACCGGAAGCTAAGTCCGGTTCGTGTGCTATAACCTGGGGAGTCATAAGATCGCAGAATGTGAGTGAAGGAATTTGACTCCTTTTAGATGTGTGCTTTTTCTGTGTTTATGGCTGTATTGTTTTGCCCTGGAGATCTATCATAAAAAGAGGGAATCCATACTTCGTGGTGTCCAGACTGAGGGGTCTGTAAATCCTAGGTCAAGCAGTACCTCCTGGGGGGTCGCTCTGCTGCCTGCTCTCCCTGCCCGGCTCCTCTCCACCTCCACTCCCAGACAATTCCTCCATTTCTTTGGCCTTAGAAAGCTCACTAGTGGCCCTATTGGGAGATAAATTTCCATTCTTTGATGTTTCTTTTTTAAATGTTCAATTCTCATCTGAGAGCCAGTCCATGTCTTGCTGGTATTACCTGACTCACTCGCTTTCCAAGGATTCCATTCTATCCTTTAAACTCTTAAGAGATTTCTCAAAAACAGGTAGGCCTGACTGTAAAACCCTTTCATTACAAAAGGGGTAAACCTGCATTTTTTGTGTGGGTAGTGTAATTTATATAAGCTGTTCCCCAGAAACAGGATGCTTCTTTGGTAATTACTGGGGGAAAACAGAATAATGGAGGCTCTTCTATCACTGGCCCTGGTCTGGGTGTTTTAGGGTGATTCTCTCACCTCAAAAGTTGCTTAGTCCTGTATTTTCCTTGTTTGAGATCACGTGAATTTGGGTCTACCGTGTTTCCCCGAAAATAAGACTACCCGGACCATCAGCTCTAATGCGTCTTTTGGAGCAAAAATTAATATAAGACTGGGTCAATATAATATACTATAATATAATATAGTATAGTATAGTATAATATATAATACCGGTCTTATATTAATTTTTGCGCCAAAAGATGTATTAGAGCTGATGGTCTAGCTAGGTCTTATTTTCGGGGAAACACGGTATGTAGGAGTTTCCACAGTTGTTTGCTCTTTAGTGGTGTAGCCAGAAAGAGCTCCAGTGGGAGGAATGATCTTGCGTGATCATCTGAAGAGACTCATTAATCCCAGGAACAATGACACCGGCTATAAAAACCAAGTACCACTTATACCATTAGATGAAGAGACTATTCTGAAATTCTCCTGTTATCAATATGTTATGTTTAATATTAGGCTTCTGAATAGTCAGGGTGTCAGAGAATTGACGTTCTTATGTTTGCATTGAATTTTTTAAGTACAAAGAACTTTTCATCTTAACAAATTAAAAGTTTCCTAGAGGGCCCACTTTTCCTTAATTAAAATAATCTATATGAAAGTGCGTAGTAGGCATTGCATAAAATTTGGTTTCCTCTTTGAAAATTTGGGAGTTCTAGGGAAGTGGAGACAGGTATTATAGAAATGGTCAATAATCCTAAAATCTGAAGGCTCCCCATTCCCCCTTCCTTCTTTCCTTCCTTTTTTCCTTCCTTCCTTCCTTCCTTCCTCCCTTTCATCCATGTATATTCTTTCCCTGAATTTGTTCTTTGTCATTCTTCACGGAGGCTTCCCCACACCCTATCTCCCTGAAGCCCAGCCATCTCAGCACTTCTCATGGACTGGCTGGCCCCCACTCTTCTCACCTTTACCTGCTGGTTCCTCAAATTTGTCATGATCTCGCCAGTCCCTGGGCTTTGTTTTTCACCTGTGTTTTCTCTGTTTATATTCTATTTTCACCAGTTGTTGAAATGCATTACAAGGATATGTATTGTCACACACCTTCTCTCAGAAGTACATACAGTGCACGGGCCTCCGTCGCCCTTCTTGCCTTCTTCATTGCTGTACTTCCTTCCAGGTTGTTTCTGTGTGTATTCAACAGTGGTGCGTTTTGTTTTTCACATAGGAGACCATCCTGCAAATACTGTTCTGACTTGCTTTTTTCCTTGCTCCCTAAAGCCAAAGGTGGACCTCACCGTAGAATGCTGCAGCTGTATAATGTTCTGTACTGTGGGTGTATGGACACTGTAGAGTGGTTCATTTAACCATTTCCTTACTCATGGACACTGGACATTTCGTTTTTTGTTTTGTTTTTGTTTTTTTCTTTAACTTCCCTCTGTTAAATATAATGCTGTAACAAACTTCCTTGTACATGCCTGTCTATGTACTTTTAAAAGTTTTTCTCTAGGATACATTGATTCCCAGACGTACAATTGTAGGGTCAAAAAAAATGCATGTTTAAAATATTGATTTTATTACCATGTTACCTTCCAAAATGGCCGGTCACATACCCACCCTTCTCCGTCACTAGCTCACTAGCTGACTCACACTCATTTTTTATTTATTAAATTTACTATAAAATATTTCTGATACTATGGGTAGAAAGAACAGCACCATGTAATGACATTAACAGTGTAGTTGAAGGCTATTTGTTTCCTTCCTCAGTCGCACAGTCCCCTTTTTTCTCTACATTTCCCTATATTGTTCATACTTTTCTATATATTTATTATGCATGTATACTTTTGCTACATGTATACTTTTGCTTCATATTCTATTGAATGATCTTTTCAATGTTTTAAATTTTAATATAAGGATACTTTATACCTTCTGTGGTATAGTTTTTACTCAGTATTAATTTGTGTGATTTATCTGTGTTGATAACTATGGCCCAATACTAATGCTGCTTTATAAATTCTTGTTTACACCTCCTTGTGCATAGGTGCAAGAAATTATGGTGCATACTGAGAAGTTGATGGATTTCACTAAATATTGATGAAATGTTTCTCCAAAGGGGTTCCACTACCACCACCATCACACTTCAGCAAAGTGTAATAGGTTTTACATGTTTCCAACACTTGGTCTTTTCAGACTTTGCAATCTGATGGGTGTGAAAACGTTATCTCATTTAACATACATATTTTAACATTTTGACTATTTAGTACCCTCTCCTGGGAATTGCATCATTCTTGTCTCTTAGCTATTTTTCTCTTGGGTTCTAGGCCCTTTTCTTGTTAGTTTCTACTAATTCCTTATCTATTCTGGATAAGATTGCCTAGGAGGTTATGTGCATTGCACATATCTTCTCTAAATCTGTGGCCTGACTTCATGATTTTATTGTGGTCTTTTAATGACTAGAATTAATTTTTGTGTGTGTTTTGAGGTAGGGATACAATGACATTTTTTTCTTCTCAGATAAACAGTTGTCCCAGCACATCCTTTCCAGTGGTCTGCAGTGCCCCTTTTGCAATATATGACATTTCCGTGTATGTGTGGAATTGTTTCTGGGTTTTCTATTCTATTCTTTTGGTCTGCTAGTGAAGAATTCTTTCAGCTTTTGTATCCTCAGAAAAGTCCCTATTTTGCCTTGAGATTTTATTTCTTTGAAAGATATTCTTGATGGGTATGGAATTCTAGTTTGATAGTTTCTTTCAATACTTTTAAAGGTGTTGCTACATTGTTACATAATGAGAAACCTGCTATCATTTTTATTTCTCTGTTTATAACATTCCCCCTGAACTCTGGCTGCTTTTATTATAAGATTTTCTCTCTTTGTCACTGATTTTGAGCAAAATTAGATTGTAGAATGCCTTGGTACAGATTTGATGTTTCATTTATTTGGGATTCATTGAGTTTCTTGAATCTGTAGGTTTAAATCATCTATCTCTCTGCTTAACTTTTGAACATAGGCGATACAGTTACATTAGCTTTTTTCTATGTCCTTGTCTACTCATTTTAACATCTGTGTTGGTTCTGGGCCAGTTTTGACTGGTTGATTTTTCTCCTGAATATGGGTCATATTTTCAGGCTTCCTTGGGAGCCTGATAATTTTTGGTTGGATGCTGATCAGTGTAGGGTGCTATGCATTTTTGTATTCCTGTAATTATTCTTGGAGTTGTGTTTTCAGGTGCAGTTAAGTTTCTTAGAAACAATTTGCTCTTTCAGGTCTTGCTTTGTTAGTTGGGACCAGAGCAGTATTTATTCTAGAGCTAATTTTGCCTCACCAAATGAGACAACACTTTTTTGGGTACTCTAGCCTGTGCCTCATGAATTATAAGTTTTATTTGTTTGTTTTTTGTTTTGTTTTTTGAGTCTGATTGTTAGGAACAATTGTCAGAACAAGATACCTACAATTTCAGACCCTGTGGACACTCTAGGCAGTGTTTTCTATTCCTTTTAATTATTTGTTTTTCCTGGCCTTGGGTAGTTTCCTCACATGCAGGCACTGATTAGTACTCTGCTGAATCCTCAAGACGGACCTTCTGCAGATTTCCAAGATTCTCCTTCTGGACAATTTTCTCCTTTCCAGTAGTGTGTCCAAATTCTAGCTACTTTGATCTTTCTGGACTCTTACCTCGATCTTCTCAATTCAGGGAGTTGATTGGCCTCCACTTAGGTTCTTCTTGTTATAACTGCAGCCTGGAAACTCCCAACTCCCAAATACAGGAATTGAGTTTGTCAGTAAATGGAAGTTCAGTGAGCAGGAAAGCAGTACTTTCTGGAGTTCAGGTCATATATTGGATATTCCTGACATGATGTAAAACCAGCAGATGTCAGCTTTCAGTTCTTTGTATTTCTTAAAGTAGCATTTTACTACTTGAAGAGGAAGTTCTTCAATTAGTTCTTAGGTTCATAAGTCTTCAAAGAGTACTCTTACTTCTTGGAGTCTTTATCATGCTCCTGCACCGAGAGATAATTCGTGAAACTATGTCTACCAGGACCAAGTACCTTGTCCCTTGGAGTCAGTGATAATTAAACATGTGCTCTTTTTCTGAGACTTAAGGTGCTAGCACTGTGCTGCAAGCCATTTTAGCAACTATGTTCTAAAGTAAGCTTCTGTGAACTCACTGGTTTAGATTCAGAACAGTTACCCTGAAATATCAGCAATAACTCAATGGGAGAAAGTTTACTGACAAGATTTTTTTCATACTAGTAATGAAACAGTTGAATTTACTGCTCTGTAAAACTGATCTGTTGAACCTATAGTAAGACTTTCTTTATAGGTCTTCATTGCATCTTTAAACTATCTTTTTAGCTATGAGTCATTGAGGGCATAAAAAGGAATATCTCTGAGTGTTTAATTCTTTTCTATTTATGGCATGAGGTCCAAGTATTCAAATGGACAGCTTAAATTTGCTTTCATTTTTAATACTTGTTCGTAGTCCTTATGTATAACACAGAGCATGGTAGAGACATCATTCTATTACCCAAAAAAGATGATTGACTTTCTCACTTCATAAAATTTTAGTATTTGATATGCACAGTATAAATATCCTTTAATAAAAACAATAGCAGATTGCCGGAGGATAATAGTTTATTCCGTGAGTCCATCAACTGGCCTGCTGGCCAGATCTAGTCCACTGCCTATTTTGCAAATAAAGTTTTATTGGAATACAGCGAAGCCTGTTCATTTATGTATTCTGGCTGCTTTCTTGCTACAATAGCAGAGTTGAGTAGCTACAACAGAACTATGTCCCATAAGGGTTAAAATATTTACTACCTCGTATTTTACAGAAAATGTTTCTCAACTTGAGATTTATTCCATTGGTATTGAAGTGAGGTAAAATCTTAAGGCCAAAAACTAGGAATCAGAAAAGGAAGTAGAGATAAACTAAATAGTACTCTGGTGGGAGATTCAAGTACCATTGGGAGAGACATCTGAGCAGCAGAATTAGACCCTAAGCTTCATAACTACCCACCACTAAATATATTTTAAATACTTTTGCCAACCTCCAATTTGAAATTCAGATGTCTAAAGAGAAGAATTCTTAAGTTCCATTTTATGGGCAATAACTACATATTTAAGGTTAGCAATCATTTAAATTAAAGAAAAACCCATTATGAATTTGGTAATATAAATAAATTTAAAACCATCTTTTAAATTAGCAATTTAATTGCAAGTTTCCCTGCTGTTTATTTAGAGTTCGAAGAAAATAATAAGGCTTAAACATTGTATGGGGGATAAAAACTTTTGCCCACTCTGATTTAGATTCCACTATGAACTCAAAGATATAAAGAGTCATTGTAGCATTTGTCTTATTAAAAATATTACTCATTTTCTCTTATTTCACCTGAGTAACATTAGACCTATTTCATTTATTAATCAAACCTTTGAATTAAGCTTCTTATCCATTTACTTTTAATTTGGTATAGATAGATGGGATAGATAGTAGATAGATAGATAGATAGATAGATAGATAGATAGATAGATAGATAGATAGATATAGAGATAGAGATATAGAATTAATCTGTAAAAGGTTTTCAGAGGGTTTTACTTTTTAAGATCAACATTCAATCTTGGGCTAGGGAAGCTTTTAGGGCTTCAGCTTCTATTTACAAAAGAAATCATTGCCTCTGTTACGTGAGTTCATTTACTAATATAAAGTGCCTAACACAGTACCTTACACATAGTGAGTAGTCAGTACCACTTGCTGATAAATGACAATTAAATTCGTAGAGGGACAGTTCTGGTTCAGAAAGGCAGGCTGTCATACATATTTATCTCCCCCTTGAAACTCTACAAAAATAATAGTAAACAGAATTTTTTTAACCATTGAAAATGAGAGTGGGGCCGTTAGTAGACAAAATGATTTAACAGATTCTGGAATACAGAGAATGAATGGAAGGGTCACAGTCAGTAACACAGAGCAGAGGCAGCTATGGGCAAAGAGAGTGTCAGTCAGCTCTAGAGAGCCACAGAAGCTCCCGTATGACGAAACCAACAGTGGAAGAGGAACCATGTGAAAGTCTTTATGCAGAATAAATGTCCAGAATCTAGGAGTCTTTTCCCTGGACAAGTAATTTTTGCAAAATCATCAAAATAAGTCAATTGGCTCTGTTCTCGCATTTAAGGGTATTACTTCAGCTCGAATCATACAGCTCTCAGCAGTCAGTGTATTGCTTTATTCTTAAATATGAACGGGCACAAAGCTTGACTAGACATTTGAGAAAAGACTACAACATTATAGAGTGAGATCAAGATTTTTTCTTTTTTTAATGGTAGGAAATGATGACCATGGAGAAAACAGATTAAACAGGAAACAAAAGAAAATAAAAGAAATAGTGGCATCAGAGAGGCTATCCTATTCATGAAACAAGAGCAAGATGCTATAAAAATGGATGGATCAGAAAGCAAAACAAATGTTCTTGGAAATTAAAAATTTAGCTGCCCAGATTTTTTTTTGAAGTTTAGTGAAGTGGATGCTAAATTGGATGTAATAAGGACAAGTTGCACAACCAAAAAAAGAAATAAAAAAAAGAGAAAATAAGACCTTTAGAGGATCAATCCAAGAGGAATAGGAGTTCCAGAAAGATTAAATAGAGACAATGAGAGGAATGATTTACAGCATAGCTATTTCTTGTAGCTGAAGGCCAACCAAACATTTAGTTTCTAGGAGCCCATGAGTTCCTCACGCAGTGAATGAGAAAAGAGGCACACCTGAATATGTGTTATAAAATTTTGCAATAATGTGAAACAGGCCTGGAATCTTTCAGAGAGGTAAAAAATTGAATAGCTTCAAAGGAATGAGACTCAGTGCCCACAAGTTTCTTATCAACACTGGGTATAAAAACCCCTGGAACAGTGCCTTCAGAGTTCTGAGGGCAACTGATGTTCAGCCTTAAATTCTTTACCTAGCCAAACTATCAAGTGTGCAGGTGAAATGCACATTCCAAGTACATAGGTGCAAATTTCTCTTCCATACTATTGTTCAGATGTGTTCCAGGAAAACAACTGATTAACAGTGGGATCAGGAAACTAACTCCTTTGCAAGCAACAGAATCCAGCTATGGCTGCCGTAAGCAGAAAAGGAATTTATTGCGAGGATATTGGATAACCCACTGAATTGTTGGGAAGACTAGAGAACAGGCAGGAACAGGAAGGATCAATAGCCAGAACCACAGCCAAAATGTCAAACCAACAGAGTCCAGCGGCACTAGTCGCTTCTCCCAGGCTCTCGCAGCCATCACCATTGGTCTGCTTCCTTGATGGAGTGACTCCAGATTCCAAATCCTGGGTGGTGTGTCTGCCTTTGCCAACCTAGATAATGGCCTTGGCCCATGGTTCAGGGAAGCTGGGAATGGGCACTGGCGGTCTTCAGCGTCTGTGGTACAAAGGTGACTGTGCCTCCCACCAAGACTAACAAAGTGGGAAACTTCCGAACCACAGCAGGGCAGGTTCGGAGACTGGGCAGTCAAAATGACAAGTATCCACCTCTGACTTCAACAGAGCAGAATGGGAGGGAAAACTGCAGAATGTCAGCCATGCAGCAGACAGAATTGAGGAACAGTTGAGGGTCTAGACAACAGGAGGTATGAGAATTTTAGGCAGGATAAAAAGTGGGGACTTGATAGAATACCTGACAGGGTGGAGAGTTGGCAAAAGTTGAGGATTTCTTGAGGGCAAATGGTGCCAACAAGCAGGAAAGAGAATTGGAAACTCCAAAGAAAACAGAAGAGCTGTGCAAGAAAGGAAATGCAATCTCAGTGTCGTATTCGACTCTGCAGTGAATGATATTTATACCATCAAAATGCCCAGCACTGGTTTTTAATTTGAATAAAAATAATGACCTAACCAGTGAGAGAAAGGGTAGAAGAGAGGTGGGTGTGGTATCATTGAAGGAAGTCTACATAAATAACAAAAATGGCTAAACCAGGAGAGAGCTTTTTAGTTAGAGATACAGAGGTGACCACTAAGAAAAATAGTAAAATTGGTTTCCTGGGGTGGTAAGCCATTATAAGCATTCTGAGCTAGTGGATTTTTTAAAACCATGTGTATTTACTTATTTTTAAATTGGGGTAAATTTTTTTTTACAGACAAAATAAATATATAGAGAGGAAGGCAGTCACCAGTTCATAAGTAAATGGCTTCTATTCCAAAAGTTGTGAGTTAGTTTGAGGTCCCTTTTCCTTTAGAAACATACTATGTATGTGGTTAGATTTCCAAAAATAAATACAATTTATAGTGAAGTTAAAATACCCTAGATGGGTAGCTTAAAAATCAAAAGAAAAAAAATGGCCTAAGATTGGGGGCCATTCTAATAATCCAGCACGAAATGATGGGGAGATTTAGCTGAGGTAGTGCGGTGGGCATTCAGAGGAACAAATCAGAGAGAAGAGAGATTCTGCTCACCTACTGGTGGTAGCTGGGATGTGGGGTTTAAGGGGAAATCTCCACCAAGATAAATGCACACTTGCTATTCCTGTCACCACATGCCTCTGTCAGGGCCTTCTGCATGCCTGTACAGTTCACCAGTTCTCCGAGATAATTTGGTTTCTGATTAGACTTCTCACCTAATAGCTCATAGAGGCACTGCTCCTGTTAGATGATGAATTAACCTCTGGCTTAAAAAGCCAGAGAAGACCTTAAAACTCTTTATCTTTGGTAATCTCATCTCAGAAAAAGGTTGACACTGGAAGTGCGGTTATTGGCATAGCGTTAAGAGACGATGACCTGGCCCCTGCTTCCTCTTCTGTACCAAAGCCCCTCCCTACCCGCCAACACCTCCAAACCAGGGTCCTTCCACATCTCTGTGCTGGAGCTTGGACAGCTGCTCAAGTCCCAACTCCACTCCCTTCTCTGCGAGACAGAGCCCATTGGCCTCCTAGGACTTAGCTCAGGCACTGCCACCACTAACTGCCCTCTCCAGATCTCCACCCACACTCCTTCCAGCCCTCCTGTACCCAGCTGTGGGCTCACTGCAGTATTGATCACATATTTCCTGTTACTTGTTTGCCTGTCTCCTCTTATATAGTGCGGACCACCATATCACCTTTCTAATCATCTCTCTGTGCAGGGCCTGGTACACAGCAGACAATAAATAATTGAATGGATTGAAAAACGGTCAGCCACATTCAGTTACTATGTAGTAATCACAACTGGAAGCTAGGTGTTCTTTTCTTAAAATCCTCATGCCCTAACATAACCCACTGACCTGATGGCCAGAATCCAAGTGAGAATCAGTCAGCCGCTGTCTGGGCTCCAGCTGGAGATTCCCTCCGTTGGGTTATTTCACTAATGTACTTAATCTGTTCTTTTTTTATTTAATTTCCTTTTTTTTTTTTTTTTTTCTATTTCCCTTTTTCCTCTGTTCAAAATGTCCTGTCTCTTGTTTGGCTTTGAGACAAAATGTACATGATAGTTTTTTCTTTCCCTTGCCCAGATCTGCTGTTAACTGGGGTGAAGGGGAGTTGAGTTTAGTGTTCACGCCGTGCCTTTTTCTTGAGTTAATTTTTCCTGTGGCTCAGGTGAATGGTAGATAAGAACACCACTTGCCTTCGCCCCATGAAGCTGGGGTGCCCTTCTGTAGCATAACCCATTTCTGTGTTGAACCCATAGCCATACAAACTGAATGGAACATAAGATTTTCAATAGTTAAAAAAATAAACTACCAGAATTCTTTTGTTGAACCTCAAATGGAAACGATTTTTGTTTTTCTTGTTATGCAAGTAACCCACGCTCACTTTAAAATGATTTAGAAATTAATAAAAAAAATCTAAGAAGAAAATCACCATAATCGGATCACCCAAAGATAGTCAGACTATTTAGTAAGTATCCTTAGGTATCTTATTCCTATGCATATAATTTTTCTACAAAAATACCATTCACATCTGCTTTTAAAAAACATATATAGGGGCCAGCCCGATAGCTCAGGTGGTTGTGTGCTGCAGTGGGCTACCATGTGCCGCCATGAGCTGCCAGCAGCCAGCGTGAGTGGCCGGCAGCCCGTGAGAGCTGCTATGAGCGGCCGACCAACCAGTGACTGGTGACCAACTGCCTGGGCGGTGGGGGGGTGGGTGCAAGGCTCATAATACCAGCATGGGCCCGGGAGCTGTGTCCTACACAACTAGACTGAGAAAACAACGGCTTGAACCGGAGTGGGTCTGGGGGAACTTATAGATGTGTATCATTAATTACATAGCATTCCATTATATAAATGTACAATAAATTGCTGGAGTTTTCTTCTGAGACTAGGCATTTATGTTAGACATATGTGGAAAAATATAAATACTCGAAAAAACTGGTTGTGCTGTTTTTACTAGACAAACCCTAGGAACAACATAAATGTTCTCCTATACCATGTTTCCCCGAAAATAAGATCTAGTCTGACCATCAGCTCTAATGCGTCTTTTGGAGCAAAAATTAATATAAGACCCGGTATTACATTATATTATATTATGCCCGGTCTTACAGCAAAATAAAACTGGGCCTTGTATTAATTTTTGCTGTAAAAGACACATTAGAGTTGATGGTCCGGCGAGGTCTTATTTTCAGGGAAACACGGTACTCCAAGAAGTGGAATTGCTAGGTGGAAAGGTAAAAATTTAATGTGTATATAGACACATCACTTTTAAAAATACAAATACTACAGAACTATAAATATGAAATAAATATTCCATATTTTAATTCTCAGCGATTGCCCCCACTAACACTAGATATGAATCTTTCCCGACCTTTACCTCTGTGGATACATGGAAATTTTTGTAGTGAGTTCTATAGTATAATAATTTTTTACCCCTATGAGATCATATTATGTATATCTTCCTGCAACTTTAATTTTAACCCCTTTATATTTCTTGAGAATCTTTACAAACATTGCAGGTAGGTAATGTTGGGAATTTATGATTTACCTACCACGCAACTTTTGGAATTTATTCTTTGGTTCATTCAAAATAAATAGGTAAATGTGACTGAATGCATGCCATATGCAAGGCTCTGGGGAAACTTAAGTTGCTAAAGACCTGAGCTTTTAGTCCAGTGAGGAAACCTAGAGCTCATGTGTTATGATGGTAAAATCATGCCCTGGCAGCTAAGAAGTTGCTATGACAACAGAGGAGGGGCCTCTCAACTCTCAATCAGTCCAGGGAAGTTGTGATCCCTGACAAGTTACTTAAACAGACCTGGGTTCAAATCCTAGTACCTGTAACTTATTAACTGAGACTATAGGTAATCTTTCATTTCTGTGCCTCAGTGCAAGATGGGTATAGTAATACCTACCCCACAATGTCATCGTGAATATTTATTGGGAAAATGATTATAGTAGAGGAGTGTTGAATGTCTGTTGGTAGGTGTCTGGTTAAGTAAATAAATCATGGTATATTAATTAATACAATATTATGCAGCTATGAACAATAAGGTCATTCTATGTGTACTGATAGGACTCTAACTCAGATGTGTTATTAGAGTAATATGTGGTTTGCTACCATTCATGTAAAAGTTTTTTTAAAGGTGGGGGCTGTATATCTATATGTGTACTTGTATTTACATAGGCTATCTAAAAGGATATCGAAGTAAATAGTACTTGCCTTTAAGGAGGAGAATTAGGGCTGGAAAGTAGGAGAAAGATATGCTTGCCGTGTACAGCCATTTGCGCTGTTTGAATTACCATGTACATTTATTTAAAGGAAAAAAATTTTAATTATGTAACTAAAACTCTTTAAGTGTAATCATAAACTAAGATGGTATCAATTTAATACACTCTTCAAATATTTTTATGTGGAAATGTTTCACAATAATTTTATAAAATGGTTGTAAGCAGGGACTTTGGTGGAGGCATGTTTACTGGCTATGGGGTGTTGGAAGAGTTATTTAAGCACTCTAAACCTCAGTTTTCTTCTATAAAATAGGAGATAATAATAACTACTTTGTGAGGTTGTCAAATGAGATCACACAATCATTTGGAAAGCAATTAACATGGTGCATGACGTATTGTAAGCACTCAAATGTTCATTGTGTTCTCTTTACTACGAAAAGGCCATATCTATCAAGACCCTTGGTTGCCAGAGGTAGTAATCTGCCTCAGTTGTCATCTAACAGAAAAGGAAGTTTGTTGGCTCACACAAATGAAAGTCTAGGGCAGGACTGCTTTGGGGTATGGCTGTGTGTCCACTTCCCTTGAAGGTACTGGGACTCAGTCCGTTTTCAGCTCTTCACTCTCTTTTCTTTTATGTTGGATCAGTTCCCAGGTATCTCCAGGTTTACACCCTATGGCCGAATAACTCCCAGTGTAAAGAACCCAGTATTTTCCAACAAAAATCTCAGGATTGATTGATACACCTTGCTTTGGTCATGGGCCTGTCCCTTAACCAGCCACCTTAGTCAAGGGACTGGAATGCACTGATTGGTGGGCCCAGATGGCAGTACTCACCTTTGTAACCTTGATGTAAGGGTCAGCTTAAGATGTTGAGCAATGTCTGGCCTTTATCTTCAGGCGTAGAGACACAGAAACCACCAGAACTAAGAAAAAATAGGGGTAGCAAATGCTGGGCAGATAGAAGCTATGGATGTTCCCCACAGCCCACTGCTTGGCTGCCTGGCCATTAATCCTGTTGTTTTCATATATGTATTTTCAGAAATGCATAACAGTGCAACCATTTCATTCCAGAACAGTGTGATTTTAGTGGGGACTGAGTTTCCAAGGAGGTGCCATGTGGATGATGTACATACTCGTAGTATCCATCACTCAAGTCCAGCCTGACTCCTGCTGAGGACCAGGTGGCTGGGCCTTCTACTGAGCACCAGATAAGATTAGTTGCTCAACTAGTAGGGGCCGTGGAATGTGAAGATCTGTTTATAAACAGAATAACTCTCAGTTCAGCAAGGTGTTCATACTAAACGCAAACAAATAGGAGACAACCGAGAGCTCTAGGAGATTTTCCTCTGCCCTGATACTCGGCCCAGGCAAGGGGAATGTAGGCAGAGACTACCTGCACTGTTCACATCCCCCCATCTACTTTTTGGTTTGTTTTACCGAGCATGTGTGCTTGAATTGGCTAAGGTAAGCAATAAATTAGTAGTGCTCCATCATATATTAAAATTCTTAGCCCTTCCCCAAGAGTCCAATTATTATACCCATCCTCAGATCTAAGATCTGCAAGTACTCTGTGGTCCTCTCAAGTCCAGTTCAGCCCCCACTCGCAAACAAGGTAAGAAAGATAAATGCAACCCAACAGCACCATCCGTTTGGAGAAGGAAAATGACAGAGTGGTTGCCTTCTATAGCCCGTCATGCCCTCCTCTACAGGAATGCTGGCACTTGGTGACTTGCTTGTGGAGTCAGTATGGCCACCCTGATTTCTACCCTCTCACAACTCATTTCTTTTTGGCGTAGATGTACAGGTTTAGTGGATGATTCTCTTAGAGGATGAGAATCATAGGCCTTTGCTTTCTCAGTGTAGGACTTATCTGGCGATAGAAGTGGCTTTAAATTTAGTAGATTTCCTATCTCGTATTTAGATTTGGTGAACTCTAGGCTTTGGTGCTTGGTAGCCAGAGTCACACATCCTGACTCATCCTAGTGCCTAAAGTTCCGATCTCAGTTTCTTAGCAACAGAGTTCTGGGAATTTCCCTGGCCTACAGTGTGCTGCTTCCATAGGCCTTTGCCTCAAAGCAATTTTAAACAGCAGCCTGGGATGGGGAGGCAAACCTAATATATCCCAGGCTGCTGGCCAGTGGGTGGTTCTTTATTGTGAGGGTTCAAGGACAGTACAGTGTTCGGGTCCCAAAGCCTTTTCCCGTTTGCCTCCTCCTGTGGACTTGAGCATGGGCAGAGACTACAGCTCTCTGTCTTCTTGGGTTACTTTCTGCCGAGACAAAAATTGTCTCCGTGGCCAAGCTCTTTTCTGACTCTAAACGTTTAGGTAAGCCAGCCTCAAGTAAAGCTTGTCTCTATCAGTAATAATTTCCTGAAGGCCAGAAGAGGTGACCAATGCACTCGGGCACTCTTCCACCAGCTTGCCAGTCTCGCCATTGCACCTTAACCCTTCTTGACTCAGCTAATCCCACAGGCTGTCACTTGCAACACTTACTTTCAGGTTCTCGACTCAAAGTGCTTTAAACAAAAAAAAGAGACTTTATTGGCTAATGTAATTGAAAAGTCTGGGGAAGACCAATTGTTGCCCCTGGTGTACCACCTGATCCAGAGTTTTGAATGGTGGCCTCCGACCCCATTCTCTCCATCTGTCCACTCTGCATTCCCCTGGAGGCTCCATCTTCAGGTAGCTTCCAGCTGCCAGCTTATCAACTTAACTGGGAGGGCACACCCCCTTCTTGCCAGTAGTTCCAGAAAAATGCCCCGAGTCGGCCTTTGTTCACTCAGCTTTGGTTGTGTGCCACCCTGGGCAGTCACTGTGGGGGCAGGGGAGGGAGGATGGACCACAGTGATTAGCCAGGCCTGAGTCACCTGTGTGCACTTAGCTATGAGAGAGGGGGCGTAGCTTGTCCTGATGAAGAGGGAATTTTGGTGGGCCAACTGAAGACAACAGGCCCATGCAAAAATTAGACAGATTATTTGGGAGGGGAAAATGAAGTTGAGGAAACAAATTTCCAAATTGTCATTTCTAGGCCTTTAGAGTAATATTTAGCCAACAAAAAGACAGTGTGTGCCACAAATGTAAGCCACTTAGTAAAAAATAAAGAGAGAAGGAAATAGGTGAAATAATAATTTTAATACTATCTTACTTAATATTTTATAAAACCAAAATACTATCATTTTAACATGTCATCAGTGTTAAAATTATTGAGATATTTGCCCTTTTTTGTACTAAGTCTTCAAAATCCAGTGTGTATTTTAAATTTATAGCACAAATCAGTTCAGATGGGCCGCGTGTGACTAGTCTCTTACTGTAGTGAACAATACAAGTTTAGCTGATACCATTCCATAGAGAAGCTGAATGTTTGTCATCAGCTGATAAGGTATTACTTGCATTTTTGTGTCATGGGGGTTATTTTTAAATTGTGAATCACTAGAAGAATCTGCCCTAAGATGAGCCTAAATACATACATGTGGAGTGTCTGGTAGGTGCCACATCTGTCTGAACACCCATCACACCCATATAGTTAATGCTCAACAATTACTTCTTTAATTGTCTGTCTTCTCTCTGGGACTCCAAGGCCTACAAGGGCGGAGACTCATCTATCTTCCTTATTCTGTTCCCTGAGTCCAGTTCCCAGTATATAGAAGACACTGAGTGGAAATTTTTAAAGTGAAATGAAAGTAAATTTAAAACTTAGGTGAGGACTTCTCATTTGCCAGGTTTGATGACAAAATGGCGAAACTAATACTAGTTGAAGCCCAAGGCTAAGTATTTGCAATATTTGGTACTCTGATGAATGAGCATTTG
This sequence comes from Rhinolophus sinicus, assembly GCF_036562045.2. NCBI lineage: Eukaryota > Metazoa > Chordata > Mammalia > Chiroptera > Rhinolophidae > Rhinolophus > Rhinolophus sinicus. The sequence continues at coordinate 59,432,474 of NC_133756.1, read as the reverse complement.
TAGTCTGTGACATAGTAACATAGTTGTGTTACTATGCAATCACTGTCATTGAATGTGTGTGTGTGTGTGTGTGTGTGTGTGTGTGTGTGTGTGTAGAGAGAGAGAGAATGAGAGATGGATAGATAGATAGATATTGGATACCTACAGAAACCCAGGCTCTGTGCCAAGCACTAGGTATACAAAGATAAATGGGAAACAGTCCCTGTCTTAAAGGAAATGAGAAACAGATTAGTAAAATAACTTATATCCAATAAGGGTTGTGATACAAATAAACACAGCGTTTGGGGAGCACAAGGAAGGGGGTTCAACTCAGGTCAGAGATGGAGCGAGGCAGCAAAGTTTCACTGGTAAACAATGAATTTAAGTTCCACGGTGCCTGCTATATTCTTAGTATTTAACCCCAGGCCTGGCACGTGTTGAATCAATGAATAAATGAACAAAGCGGCTCCTAAACCTAGTCCTAAAGAATCATTGGATTTGTTCATCTGAGTGACATGATCGTTGCAGGTAAAGAGAGAGTTTGCATGCCAGCCCGCCCCTCAGAGCTGGAACCATGGCTGTGGGGGATGGCGAGACCCTGACTAAGTGGGGCAGAGGGGGTGAGAGCGGACATGAGCCTGCAGCATTTGGCAGGGGACAGATCCCAAACAGCCTCACTTCCTTTGATTGTCTACATGACCAGGGACAAACGATTGTACTTTCTTATTCCAGGCCAAGCGAAGGCTGGAGCTAGGAGAAAGCGGTCATCAGTACCTCTCAGATGGTTTAAAAACCCCTAAGGGCAAAGGGAGAGCTGCACTGCGAAGCCCAGACAGTCCCAAAAGTAAGGATTCTTTCATCTCTGATGCTCTGGGGTGTGGATTTCCAACTTTCAAAGCTTGGGGCTGGACGGGTGCCAAGGTGTGAATAATTTTGGCATGTTTTGTTCTTTTTCATTTCTTGCTGTGCCTATCCAAAAAATAAATACAATGTCTGCAGACACCCAGCAAAAGGTTTACAGAGTCCCTCCAGTACCGAAATACTGGCTTAAGGGGAGGCCTCTTGAAATGTGTGCGGTTTCATTTTTCAACTCAGAATTCAAGCTCTTCGGCACGTTCTATAATCAATTTTAATTTTAACTTGCCTCAACGGACATCACTTCAGAAACTGGGGCTAACGGGGTGTAGACAGACTGTGCCAGTTAGTAATGTCTATATCAGCCCAAATCTCTAGCTCAGCATAAGGCGGCATAAGAATTGATGGACACCAGTAAATTGCAGCTAGTTTCCCTTCCCGTTGAGTACAATCACCGTTTCTTCTGGAGAGAGAGAGAAAAGTAGGTTAGAAAAAGCTAAATAGTCCCTTAATGTCTCTGGCATTAAATGTAAAGGCTAAATTAGACTTTGTTCCCTCATTTCCTGTAGTTTACGGATTAGGCAATCCACAAATTGTCTGTGCTGCTAAATTAAACCCTTGACCTGTGCACCTGTAAGAGACTGGATACAAAATTAAATATAAGAAATTTTATTCAAGAAGGGTGGGGAGATTTGATTAAAAGACTTCCAGATAGTCTTCATCCAAATGAAGCATTATTTGAAGTATTGATAACCAGCTATACACAGAGAGACACTGGAGCCTGAACGGCCATTTGAAGAGGGTCTGTCTGCACCCCGTCACGAAATGCTGGAGAGATTCGTAACCTGGCCCCATCAGGTTAGGCTCCACGTGTGCTGATTCCATGGGGCTACAGCACTTTTTCATTTATTCAACAGATATTTTTGAGCACCTACTATGTGTGAGATACTTCACTAGCCCCAGGTAATAGGGTAAGCCAAAGTAGAAACTCCTGAGAAATTCACAGTAAAATGCTTTCTTCAGGGATTTTTACTGTCCCTTTCTTTTCTAATAAAGCAATTTATAGCTTTCTGTAACTTACCAGCAACAACAGCTTTGCTTCCGATACTAATACTCGGGCTGCAGTGGGAAAGGGGGCTTGCTTAACTGCAAGAAACCCTTCATTTCTTTACCTTTCCCCCTACCCTCCACCCGCTCGGTTTTTGTTTTTCTTTAAGCTCCAAAATCTCCCTCAGAAAAAACACGGTATGATACATCACTTGGTCTGCTTACCAAGAAGTTCATTCAGCTACTGAGCCAGTCGCCTGATGGGGTCTTGGATTTGAACAAGGCAGCAGAGGTGCTGAAAGTGCAAAAGAGAAGGATTTATGATATCACCAATGTACTGGAAGGCATCCACCTCATTAAGAAGAAATCTAAAAACAACGTGCAATGGATGTGAGTATGAGTCACGGCCCCCCCGCCCTTCCCTGCCTCTGATGGGGTCTTTTCAAACATGGGGCTTCCTCCCAGTCCCCACTTTCACATTCATGCCCACACTTCGTTCCTTCACTCTCCTATCTTTTCTACACTCTCCTTCTCTCTTCCTTCTCCACCTTCTTTTAGGCCAGAAGTTCAAAGTTTCTTTACAAAGAGACTTATTTTGATATTGTCAGAGATAAAAGGGTTTATGTTCGATTAGCCTCAAGCAAGGGGGCCCTGGCATTAACCAGGGTCCTGCAGATGTAATGTAGAATGCCATTCATTTGTTACGTGAGGTCTGTATGTGAGCTCACGTGTATCATCTCATAGATGCTTACCCATGTTTTGGGTTTGTCTCTCATAGAATTTGCAAATTAACTATGGCTGTGTATTGACACATCTCTGTATATATAGAATCGTCAGATATCTTTACCCATGGTTCTAATAGCAGATTAACTCACTTTCTGTGTAAATTTAGGCAAGACTGAAATGCTGTAGTTCCTTCTAGAAAGCAGAGGTGATAACACTTGTCACCTATGCACCCACATGTAAAATTAAATGTATGATAATGTCATTTATGAATTATGGACAGAGCACTGAACAGCCAGTATTTTAGAAGGAACTATTAAAGCATATTGGAAGGAATAAATCTTTTATGGGGTGGCTTTCAAAAAATACTACTTCAGATATGAAAAGATGAACAGGTAACTGTTTTGTACTTTTTTGGAATTTTGTGACGATTCGGTGACCCAAATTGGCCTGTGGTTTAGAGAAAATTTTGGGGTGTTGATCTGTGTTCTTAAATGCAGCACATCTACCTGTTTCCTTAACCCCCTTTTCCTTTTTAGTTTTTGGTATAAGACCAGAAATTACCTAGCTCTTTTGTGTTTTTTGATATTTTGTTGAATATTGAATCATTCCATCTTTTCTTACAAATTTTTCTATCTATGTCTTTCCCCCTTGGTAAGCATGTGGCAGGAAGGACCTGCCTTTCTTTGCCCCTCGAATTTGAACCTTCTGAAGAAACAGGCCTCCGCTAGAGGAAAGAAACCTGAAAAATAGCAGTGTTTCTTCACTTAATTTCTATGGTGTGAAAAGTAAAGAACTGTATATATGAAAAAATACGTATAAATGTTCTAATTTTAACCCTTGGCTAACCAGCAGTGTGACCGCCTGTATCAAGAGGGCACATTTACCAAAAGGACCACTTCTCCCTGCCCTTCCTTGATTGTCCTTTTCCCTCCCCCCCTTTGGCCTCTCAAGTAGCCATGAAGCGTCTGTGTTTGGGTTTCTAGGGGCTGCAGTCTGTCTGAGGATGGGGGCATGCTGGCCCAGTGTCAAGGCCTGTCAAAGGAAGTGACCGAGCTCAGTCAGGAAGAGAAGAAATTAGATGAACTGATCCAAAGCTGCACCCTGGACCTCAAACTGTTAACCGAGGATTCAGAGAATCAAAGATATCCTTTGTGGCACCTGATCATTGGGGGTTAGTGCTTTCTAGACTATTTACAATCTTGACTTTTATGCACAAGGTAAAATTTTACTATGGTTTCATGTGTGTGTGAGAACCTATTTATCTTTGTATTAGAAGTCCGTATTTCTGGAAAGATCGTCATCAGATGATCCTATCATTTCTATTTTGATAACAAGGAGGGAACCGTTTTATAAAGCATTTTATTCATGTGTGATTGGGACATATGGATACACTCATAGCGTAAGGCAACACTATTATAAGATACGTATGGTGTCGGTATTAATATTAATGACAACATTTAGCAGATTCGTCTTCGGCTTCCCAGATTTTGGGTGGGAGTTAGCTGTCATTGTTGGGGTTCTCACATTCTATTTTCTTTTCATCAGATATCGGAGCAATTGGAATTTGTTGACTCTGTCTGGTTGAGCTATAGTTGAAGAAATTAAAAGAGTATAAAAAAATCATTCTATAACTTTTAAAGAGCATTATGCTGGTTCACAACACCAAAAACTCCTCTCAGAAGCACCACAAGGCCTGAGAAATCTCAGTTTATCTGATCACTTGTAAAAATGAGTCCTTTGAATAAAAGTATAAAGAGCCAGTTCTTGTTCTCAACTGGCTGACAATCTGTTGACCATCTCAGGAAAGCTGATTGTTTATAATTTCACTTCAGACAAAAGACTGGGGAGATTATTTCATTATTTTTGGCAAAAAGATTTTGCAATATTCTTGGTTATCAGTAGAAGACAAAAACCAATATTTTCCAATATTTTAAATTGCCCCATTTCTAATTTTAGTTAGATTATTTAGTTAGATTATAAACGCCTGATTATTCCACATGTACCTTTGTGAGACAGAAAATAAAATATGTCCTGCCCAGGTTTTTCTCGTGTCTCCTCTAACAGGCTTTCCCTTGGAGGGTGTGGAGACATTTATTTTCCAATTCAGGTAGTTTTTTGAAACTGCAATTGTTCATTTCCTCTTGACCAAAAAATTAACCTTGTCAGCTGGTGATTAGTAAGACGGAGAAGAGGTGTGCTGATGTGAACCCCCAGTAGTGGTCGGAGTGGGTTTATAGGGGAAGAAACAAGAATAGCTGTAGCTGGGCTGTTTCATTCATTGTTTAGTTGGGAGCCCCAGCGAGGAGGAGATGTGGTAGTTACATGACTGACAGCTTGTGTTGTTTATAGCATTGTCACCTACATTAGCTTTCTCTGGGGCCTTTGTTGCAGAAAATGAAACCTTCTTGCAGGGGGCTGCTAACCCAAGAAGCAAATACAGGAGAGAGCCACAATAGAAGCACTTTTAAGTTCGTAAGATTCGAGAATGTGTTTGCACAATTTATTTCAATTTGCCATTCAGTTCCGAATTTGGTACAGCTTGTTCACAAATGTGTTGAAATTTTCCTTCCTGCAGCATGTTGAGTAATTGTAGATGAGTTTTTATTTTAATAAGTTCTTGTCACATAGCTTTTTGACAGTGGGGCTGTGGAGTAAGGACCTGCTTATCAGTTTCCCCAGTGTTCTCAGTTAAAATTCAGAAACTGTCAAGACTTCTTATAAAGGTACCGGTTGACTTCCTTGATGAGAACAATGGTGACCTAAAACCTAGAATCCTGTTTGAGCAGTCCTGGTAAGCTCAACACTGAATTGGCTGTTGTCTCAACGATTGAGACTTAAAGAAGGTAGACTGTGATAATGCCCCAAAATGTACCTGCAGATTTGGGGTATATGTGCTTTTTTTCGGGTCAGTAGGTTCATGGCTTCCTTCATTTTCTAATAAAAAGCTACTATTCTAAGGGACATTATTTTCTCTGGGCTCTCTGAAGTCCTCTTTCTGTAATCAACATGTTTGATCACAGACTCTCTATTAGCTACATTCTATTACCTGTAGAAATGCCTTCATTGAGTTGTGATTTGCTATTTTATCCTAGGCATTTTTGGGTGGCTTAATAATTTAAAAATCAACTGGCTAAAGTCATTGTACGTTAATAATGTTACTCCGTGTCCCTTATATAAGAAAGCCATGCCACCTTTTCTCTCTTAGTGCCAAGTAAAAGCCTGTCTCTAGGCAAGTTTGCATGAGTACTTTTATTACATAATAAGTACCATATTCTTTCATGGTGTCCTCTTGGGTTTGGCTGCCAGAGCACTTAAAAGAATTGTTCAGTGCTCAGAAGTAACTACCATGAGTACTGAAATATTATTTACTCTCTTTACCTAAATCAGTGTTTCTCAAATTCATTCAGGTTGCAGAGCATCTGGAAGCTGCTTTCCTCCTTGTGAACACTGAAATATTGATAGCGTTAATAATGTGATACAAAGGATAATTTTTCTAGCATAAATAATGACACTCTTATCAGTAGACAATATATAATCACAACCAGCCCAGGTGCACTTAAGAAAACAAGCTGAACAGTCTTCTGAGATCTTCCACTAATAATATCTGTTTGCTACTCGTTCATTCATTTATTTGGGTGGCTGCAGACACTTGCTAATAGTTATGTAGCAGGTAGAAGCTATTGGAGTTTCCAAAAAATTATGATTACTAGAGCTTAATTTTATTTTTTATTTTTTGTAAATTGGGATCTGCCATCATGCAATTTGAGTGACAGCACATTTTTTTGGAGTTCCAGTTCCTCTGGAATGCCTATGCTCCAAAGGAATCTGGTTTGAAAATCCCTGACCAAATTAGGTTTTGGTTTCTTTTGATAAGTCATTTTAACTATTCTGCTTCTGTGTTTATTTCAATATTTTAAATAGCCATAGACTTTTTAACAATGGACTGGAAAAGGCTATACATTTCTTTTGTTGTTTAGAATATCACTGAGAAAACAAGATTCGTGGGAGATCCCATATATTTAAAGATCTAGAAGGAGAGACAGACATATTGTTATAAATCATAAAATACTTCAACATTTTTCCAGGCATCTATTTTATCTTCGTAATGGTTACATCTGAGGCAATTAGTTGGAAGATTTCCTTAACACTTATTACGTTAGCTTATGTTACATATCAAGATATTCGAAAAATTAGTGGCCTTAAAGACCAAACTGTTATAGTTGTGAAAGCCCCTCCAGAAACAAGACTTGAAGTGCCTGACCCAATAGAGGTAAGGAGACAACGTCTTTGTTCATCTGCAGAGATCTTTTTGGAATGCCTGAAGTTAAAGAATCATTGACTCATGGTTAAAGTTCATATCCACCTAAAATCTTGAAACTTATTTCCCCATCTTTTACTTAACCCTAATTTTAAAAACATTTCAATTGTTCGATACGTATTGAGTGTCCAAAAAGTCTAACTTTAATATTGCATGGCATTCAGCTCAAAGTAGTATATGATGCCCTGTCTCTCTTGTACTTTCTTTTTTTCATAATTTGTTATCCAGTGGTTTTGATCACTTTGAGCCGGTGGGGACTTTTATGTTGAATATTCTGAATATGGTCCCCACTATAACTGTAAGGTAAAGAAACGTAGTAAAAAGAATATGCATAGAAAATAAAAAGAGAATGAAATTTGCAAGCTCCCATCTAGGGTAGAGTTCTCAACTTAAATGATAATAGCTCTATGACCTAGATGAAGACTTTTAAATATTAGTATGCTACATTCTCTTATTAAACTTAGTTTTTAGCACTTAAGAATACTATTCATCCAGTGGTTATTAAAATTCAACATAAAAAAGCCCTACCATAAAGGAATAATAACGTGGAAATACTGTATTTGGAACATTTAAAGAAACTTTTAATACTTTGCAAAAAAAGTGAATATATTTAGAGAGCATAATCACCTTCTCTGTGGCAGGGGTCAGCAAACTTTTTCTTTAAAGGGCCAGACAGTAGCTATTTTTGGCTTTGTGAACCATACAGTCTCTGTTGGGACTACTCAACTGTACAACTCTGCCATTATAGCAGGAGGGTTGTTGGGGGAGGGTGGGAGACAGCCACAGGCAATCTCTAAACAATGGGAATAGACCTGACTCGGCCTATCAGACTTTATGTACAAAATCAGTTGGTCGTCTGGATTTGGCCCTTGGGCCATACATAGTTTGCTGACCCCTTGCTTTAGAGGATGACAGTCGTTGATAAAGGTGGACTACCTGTGAAAAAAGCAAAATGACCTATGAAAATTACCCTTTCCATTTTTTTATGAAAATTACTGTAGCTTTCATTTCTAAAAGAGCTTTCATTTTGAACTTTTCTCATTATTTTCTGTTCATAGAGCCTACAAATACACTTGGCAAGTACCCAAGGACCCATTGAGGTTTACTTGTGTCCAGAAGAGACGGAAACACACAGTCCAATGAAAGCAAACAACCAAGACCACAATGGAAATATCCCTAAACCCACTTCCAAAGGTAAATATTCTGCTTTTGTAACTTGGAAACTGTGTTAAAAATGAAGGTGACTAGGAGAATCCTGTATCAGAACCACAAGTCTAGGCAAGAAACAAAATCTTCTGTTGTTATTGTTATTCAGCTATCATTTTTTAACAGGCATTCTGACTAGTTTACGAAATAAAATAATGATCTTGGGCTCATGACTCCTCCACCCACTAATGGAGCCTCTCACGCTTTTGCTATTGGCAGAAACCATTTCCTTACAGTGTTTGGGAAAAAAAAACAACTAAAGCAAGAAGTGAAGCTGAGAGCTGTCTGAGTGAATCATCAGCTACACTTGGCCACACACCTTTGCCTGATGCTACAGAGACCATTAGAGAGAGAGATAAAAAAAGTTTGGAGAGAAAATCCTCTATTAAAGAAGTTTTATTTTAATTCCTCCCCCTCCTCCCAATGTGATGGAGAGGGGATATGGGAGGAAACCACCCCCAAAAATAAATCTGACTACTTCTACCACTGTTCCTAGAGCAAAGGAAACTCTTTGCAGTCTTTTTTTTTTTTTTTTTTTTAAGATTGGGTGATATGTATTTAGTTTTTTTCCCCTACTGTCTTCCAATGTAGCAGCAAGAATAAGAATGTTTAAGTGAATAGGTCTGATTTATTACCGATCAAAAAAATACACTAGTCCTCCCAGTGGATGCCTGAAACTGGGGATGGTACTGAACCCTATACAGTTGACTCTTGATCAGTGAGGTGGTTAGGGGCACCAACGCCCTCACAGTTGAAAATCTGCATATAATTTTTGACTCCCCAGAAACTTAAGTTATCCCTCAGTGTCTGCAGGGGATTGGTTCCAGGACCCCCGTGTACTCTGACCCTCAGATCGAAGACATTAACAAGTATTTATTGAAAAAAATCTCTGTATAAGTGGACCCGTGTAGTTCAAATCTGTGTTATCCAAGGGTCAACTGCATATACTGTTTGTTTTTCTTTATAAATTAGGCACAGTAAGAGATGAACCACAATAACTAGTAATAGAATAGAACGATTGTACCAATATACTATAATAAAAGTTATGTGAATGTAGTCTCTCTCTCTCTTAAAATATCTTACTGTACCAGGCACACCTTTCTTCATGTGATGGTGTGAAATGATACAGTGCCTACATGATGAGATGAAGTGAGGTGAATGACATAGGTATTTCAATGTAGCATTAGGCTACTATAAGGGTTACTGGAACACCAGCAGTCCATCTGATAACCGAGGCAGCTCCTGAGAGACTAACAGGACAGGGAGCGTCTATGGTGTGGAGACACTGGACAAAGAAAGGGATGATTCACGTCCCAAGCACAACAGACTAGTACAGCACAAGATTTCATCGTGCTACTCAGAACGGTGGCAATTTAACAGTAATGAATCATTTATTTTTTGGAATTTCCCACTTAATATTTCCAGACCGCGGTTCACTGGTGGTAACTGTAATTGCAGAAAGCAAAAGCGCAGGTAAGGGGGGACATCAGCACATCAAATGGTAAAACAAAAGACCATTTTTTTCCCCGTAGACATTCAAAATCAATATGTCTTATTATTTGTATTTTTAGAGGTATCTTTAATAAGTTGATTGTTTAAAAAAAAAAAAAGACTACCTAAATTGAAATTGGTGAGTTTCTACTAAGGAGTCAACTGTGCAATATGTATGTTTTGTTTTGTTTTTCTTTAAACAATGACTAGTTGATACCAGAGAAGTTTTTGAACTTATGAGCCTTTAATGTTTGAAGCTAACAGCATTTGTTTGCTAATAGTAGGTAGGTATTTTAAAAGATGAGTGAGTAGTCTAGAACTAAGAAAGGTTGCCAAGTCACTGCGAACAACGCTGTTAGCATAAGTCATCCATATCATGTCTTCTAATTGTCATTAGCAGAGGGTGAATGCTTTTACAACAGCAACATGGATGCTTTGCCCCAGGCTCTATCAAAAAGCATCATTTTGATTTTCTCCTAATTTATTTTTGTGTTTCCACCAATTTTTTCAGACTTGGCTTCAAGCAACTCAGGACATAATGACTGCTCGATTTCTATGGCAAACCTTTCTCCTTTGGCCTCCCCAGCCAACCTTTTACAGCAGACTGAGGACCAAATTCCTTCCAACCTAGAAGGACCGTTTGTGAACTTACTGCCTCCCCTGCTCCAAGAAGACTATCTCCTAAGCCTCGGGGAGGAAGAAGGCATCAGCGATCTCTTTGATGCTTATGATTTGGAAAAGCTCCCGCTGGTGGAAGACTTTATGTGTAGTTGATTATGCTCTGTGAACTCCCCTTATAAACCAATATTTTTTTATTATGGAACCAGAACATCTGTCATGCAGTGTTGTCCCTTCCTACCTTCTTCCTCCAAGATAGTATCATGAAGTAAACTACAAACTTCAGAACAAAGCTGACATTTTAATGAATTTTTTAAAAAATAATTGTCTAAGCGCACAGTTGCAGGCTCCCTTGGGAAACCCCTGCTTTGCCCCAGGCTCCAAAATCTCCTGGATGAGTCAGCAAGTGAGAAAATGTGCAATCAGGTGTCTCTCACCCGTACTTTTCCTCCCTCCCTCCTGGATTGGCTTGCTGTGCCTGACGGATGGGCTGTAGAGTGGGGTCTGGCAACCTGGCCCACTGGAAAACAGCAATCTTCCTTAATAGCATTTCAAGCCGTGCCTTCTCCACAGAATGCATGTCTTTGGGGTCTGCTAATATGGAATGGAACTGCAGGAACTGTAAACTTGAAGTCATGCAAAAGTATGAGATGGATTTCTTCAGCTCTTAGGAATATTTAAATTACTGTCATAATTCAGTGTAAGCTATGGACTGTGTGTCCCACTAGGAGGTCAAGAGACCCTCCACAGCCTTTTGGATGAAGAGCCTGTTTTCAAATACTTGTTGCAGATACAGAATAGTCAAGTTCTGCCACTCTCAGCTATTGTGGATTTTCCTGTCTCCATAAACCACTCCCACTCCCCTGCCCCCAACGTATTTGTGAGTTTAAAGTTGATTTGTAGCAAATGCCTACTTAGGAGTTCTTTGTGGATTGTTTTAGACGTTTTTATTTTATTAGCTGCCATTTAAGCATTCCTGTGGCACCCATCACCATTTCATTTTAATTGTTTACTTTGCAGCGTTTTTTGCTAATTCAAATTATTTAAGCAGGGGTAGAGAACCTCTCTGATCAGAACATCTAAACATGTGTGATCTATGGTTTATTTAACAGCCTCTGCAAGAAGCATTGCCCCATCTGGCTTCCTTTCCCGGAGGGGGAGCTCAGAGCTAGTCGGTCCTGGAGCTCGCTGACATTGGTGGCCCATTTGGAAGGAGAACCAGGTCAGATGACATAGCAGTCCCAAGGAGCAGCAGGCGTGGATCCCTCCGTCCTTGGGCTTCCCGGGGCCCCGTGACCGGGGAAAGGGCTCTCTTCCACTGCACTCAGGGAGACCACTTCTCAGGATGGGGTCAGATGGAGAGGCCTCTAGGGAGAAAGACATCCCATTGTGTGAGTGGCATTCTATCAGTGGCATTTACTTGAGCTGGTGAGCATAGGGAGCCCCCACTTTGTGGGGGGCTGCAACACCCCTGGCCAGAACCCGTTCCCCTTCCTCTTTGAAGGAGTAAGTTGCACCAAGGGAAGTGTGGACATAGAAAATGAAGCGATAGAATGCCCAAGTGTTTTCCCGCTTTACTCTTCAGGAACCATGTCCCAGGTTGGAGACTGTGTCAGCTGCAAATCCTACCAGCTGTGTCCCAGAATGGCATTCCCATTGGCCAGTGGAGATGGCCATTTCCCGCTGGGAATGTGACATAGTACCTCAAATCCATTCCTTGGATGCTAAAGACCGCGGGAATGAGGGAGTCTTATAAAAAACAAACCTCAAAACGAACAGTGAAACTGAAATGCTATGTGCCTGACACAGTGGTAGACACATAGTAGGCACTCGATTCATGTGTGTAATTGAATTGAAAACATCCCTTAGGAAAAATACAAAACGAAAAACCATGAACGCCCCAGCCAGTTTACTCTAGGTAGATTTCCACAATATGCAAAGTGGTGGTGGGGTGAAAACCATGACACCAGCACTTTAAATAATTTGTGTAGGTATGCATGGGTGTGTGTTTGGGAAGAAAAACAAAGGTGCAGATTATCCTCCTTTTTCTTCTGCCTCCATCCTTAGCCTCCTCCCTTCACACACACTGGACTTGGTACAAATATCGGTGTGGTCCAAGATGAAGTATTGGGGTGGGGGAGGGAGGGAGAGCTTTGTGTCAAGTGCCTACTGGAAATGCACTGTGGGGTTTTTTCCTGTATGGGAAACCAATTATGCCAAGCTTTTCCCCATTTCCCATATTTATCTCATCTGGTTAGCTGCCTCTGCTTCCAGCTTTGTGTAATTCTCTTTGCCAGCTGCACAAAGCTGATTTTTTTCCAAAGTCTAAAGACTAAGCTCACCTGGCTAGGTTGTTGTGTGTTTTGTTGACTTTCTTGTTAAACCTTTTCGTAATGTAATGCCGTATTTATTGTTTTTAAAAAATGAAAGGAATACTAATAAGTCTTAAAAGTTCCTTCATACATAAGATTTTTCCAGTTAATGGGCTTAACTGGTGTACATTAATTAAATGTCCATACTGTATTCTGTTTGCATAAGTCATTTTCTTTTTGGCACAGTATCTGGCACACGAAGTGGGTTAGTACTCCAATACTTGTGTTACTTTAAGTCTAAGTATGCCGATTTCCTGGTACCATTGAGTTGCTGCTATTAAAGCTCACACATGAAATGGCTAAAAGTTACAAGTGTGCGAATTATGACTGCGTGAGCCTTAGAAAATAAACTGTATAAAGGGCAACACATGAGCTGTCAAACAGTGTTAGGTGTGTGTTTATATGTACAGATTTTGTGCATAGCAATTGTTTTATTTAAGTTGATATGTAGTCTACTCACATTTTCATTATCTAGCAATTTTGTACAAAGATAGCAATTAATTTGTAAACACTGCCAGAATATTTTCTAGCTGGTTTGTAATTTTTTAAGAGTGTTATTTTGTTTCTGTTTTTGTTGTGGTTCTTGTTTTCATTTTTTGTTGTAAGTGTAGATCTGTAAATAAAATTGCAGTATTTAAAGCTTTAGCTTTCAGGAAAAAGAAGTAAGAACTCAGCGTGTGCATGACAACTCGTGTGTATGAGAGGAGGGATTTGAAGGAAGATGCCTTGTAGAGTGAGTCAGGTGGCAATTGTCAGATTGTGGGAATTTCTTTTCCTATGGGGTACTTGATTTTGTCAAAAGGAAGTGTTTCTCCCAAAAATTGGGAGAAGGCAAACTACTAATCAGTTTAGCTTTGTGTTGTGTGCTAGTTTAAAAAAGAAAATGTGTAATATAATGTAAAAAAAAAAAAAAAGCTTTTATGATGGATTTTGTAAATAGATTTGTTACAGGGTAACCTGTTCTCTAGCTGTGATCTTACCACTTCAAATGGGTGTAATTTGAATAAATTTTGTATGGTAAAGGATCAATAAAATGATTTTTTTTAAGAGTTTAGACTTGTGAATGGATTTTCTTACATTAATTTCATTTGTAAAGACAATCTGACAAGTTAAGGTGGAAGTTTGCACAAAAGTTTAAAACACTGTATGCCTTACCTTTTATTTGGGACTTCAGGAATATTTATTTGGGACTCCATAAATGTTTGTGCAGCACCTGTGGTGTGCTCCCCACTTTGGGAAGCACAGACACTTGCCATATCTCTGACCTCCTGCAGAGACCACTCCCAGATACTAAAGAAGGATTTTTACACTGAGAATGTGACAACTCAAGTTTTATTCCTCATAAGGAGTATGAAGTCAATAAATTGTACTTCTCAAGATTGGTAATTACCTCCTTTGTTCAGGATTTATTTCTTATCTATGGCAAATTAGGACTTTTTTGACTACCATGTCACACTCCTAACTCTGAGCTCATCATCTAAGAACTTCAAAATGTGTACCGCATGCGTGCGCGCGCGCACACACACACACACACACACAATCAATCAATACACAAGAGTATAAAGTACAAAAAAAACATTTCTGGCTCCCTAGTCTATTCACCCCAGAGGTAGCCACTATTTTCATTTTTCTTAATGTGTATCCTTCCAATCCAGTTGTTTTCTAGGCATATATAAACATGTGCATGCACGTGTATTTTAACAAAATCATACCTAATATATGCTGATTTTTAGCTTTTTTTTTCTTACTAAGTACATCTTAGACAAATTTCCACCTTTGTACTTACAGATTATGTTCACTCTCTTCTAAGGCTATATAATATTTCAGTGATTAAAAATTTATTTACCTAGGTAATTTCCTGTTTGAGAGATTTTCATTCTGCTAAAAATGTGACATTTATTGAATGCTTGTATTATGCCAGGTACAATTTTTTTTAATGTAGTAAAATATGTATAGCATAAAAATAACCATTAGTGACATTTAATGCATTCACAATGTTGTGTAAGATCACTGTTCCAGGACATCATCCCAAAAGGAAACCCCATGTCCATTAAGCAGTTCCTCCCCGTCTCCTGTTCCCAGCCCCTGGCAATTACTATGGATTTACCTATGGATTTCTGTCCCTATGGGTTTACCTATTCTGGATATGTCCTATAAATGGAGTCATACAACATGTGACCTTTTGTCTGCCTTTTTTCACTTAGCATAATGTCCTCAAGGTTCATCCAAGTTATAGCATGCCTCAGTACTTCATTCCTTTTTATGCCTGAATAACATTCCATTGTGTGGATATACCACATTCTGTTTATCCATTCATCAGTTGATGGAAATTTGGGTTGTTTAAACCTTTGGGCTATTGGAATGCCGGGTACTATTATAAGTGCTGTATATGTGCTCTCTGTTTTTTCAAAGCATACATCACTAGCTAATATATATGTTATCTCTTGCCTCTTCCAGAATGTAAGCTCAGTGAGGAGAGGTACTTTGTATTGTTCACTATTATATCCCCAGTTCTTGGAATAGTGCCTGGCAAATAATAAGCACCTAATACATATTTAAATGAGTTATTCCTACTTGGTAGATGAGCAGTCTGAGGTTTAAGAACGTAAAAAAAAACACAAACCAACGGCAACACATTAATATAATGGGCTCAAAGCTTTTTCACTTGTGCTATCATCTCATTTTTTTTTCTTACATTTTTGCTTTCATCCTTAGTTCTGCCTGAAGTCTCATTTTCCCAGAGATTGGGCACTTAATTTCTGTCATCCAGCTTACTATCTACCCAGGAATTTGCACTTTTGGTCAGCAGATATTCTATAGTCAAGCCAGTGATAAAAGCTAAACAAAATGATACAAAGATGTATTTCTTCCACTTTGACTACTGAAGGCAGGGCGTGGTGGAACCTAACACATAAAACAAGAATTTCCCATATACAAAAACAGTTGAAAAATGTAGACAAGATAAATTTGAAGCAATCATGTAAGGCTGCATCCTTTAAAAGTGAATGTCTAACTAGGATGTGTAAATATTTTATAATTCAGAACCTTACTTGAGTATTGTTTCAGAAATGGGCTCCCTCTATTCTGGGAATAATTTAGAAATCCATCTCAATAATATTAAGAGATTAAAAATAAAACCGTTATAGAAAAGTTAATTGTATCCACTCATTCAGTTTTCATTAAGAGAAACTTGTTCATTTATTCATTCAGTTACTCTTTGAATATAAAGGGATTACTATATGCCAAGGACTTGTAGGTGCTGGAGTCCAAATAGAAAAAGGCATAGTTCTGTCAGCAAGAAGAAGTGAATAGACGAGTTAGGGGAATAACAAGTTTTAGCTAGAAGTATAGTAAATACTGAAGGCCAGATACTGAATTAAATCATTTGTCTTTCTGAAGCCATGTTTGTAAGTTTTGGAAGGACAGATGGTCAGAAGCAGAAATGGAAATGAAGGAAGGATGTAGCCTTTACCAAGTAGGAGAGATTCTGATCTGGGTTGATTTAGGGACCGGTGCATCTAGATACCCAAATAGGCACAACTCAAACATAAAGAAACCAACAGATTCATTTTCTAGGATTTAGGGAGCTGGGGAGTCTCAATGTACATCTCGACTACAACCCTGATTTCATGAAGGAAAAGGACAAGAGCCAATGATAGGTCATGCACTGGGATATTAATGAGAATTCCTGCAATGGCTACTCTGAATTAACTAGCCAGGAATCAATTTTGAGTTAAAGGAAGTAACATTCATAGCAAAAAGTTGAATGCAAAAGCAAGCTTTTCACTGTGTCCTTAAATCTGGGACTGAAGACTAAAAGACAAACAGAAAAACCTATTAAAATATTCTAAAGTGTTATTAACACTAGCAATTACTATTGTGCTGTGTGTGTGTGTGTGTGTGTGTGTGTGTGTGTGTGTGTGTGTGAAGAAAGTTCTGGAGTTCCTTATGGTGGATTGTGTGGGAATAGCTGTGGGAAACAGAAGGGACAGGGTTCTGTGTTACCAGGAATGTGCCTCAGAAATAACACTGGAAACTCCAGCAGTACTTCTGTTGGGACGTTTTAGGACTTGGATATGTACCATGTAACAGAATAGATAGAGTTAGTTTTTAGGGGGAAAGGAGGATATATGTATTTTCTCTTTCCTACATCAGTTTCAGTGGCTGCCTGCACACAAGTCAGGAACACAGAAACATGGAAATTAAAAACCCACGGAATTAAGATAAACAAACCAAAAACATTAATCAAGGCCCAATTTTTCAATGCAGACAAAACCATGTTAACTGGTAAGAATCACAGAATTTGAGTTGGAAGGCAGCCTCATATCCAACAAGGAGCTGGTTTCATCATGTGACAATTCAGTTATCACTTTTTTTTTTTCCCACCAAAAAAAACACTCCAGAATCCTAGTCCAACGCTCTTTCTGCTATATCCATAAGGTCTCTTCGTTCCTCTGCTCTAACACGCATATGAGAAATGTGCCTCTTCCCAGACTTGGCCCTGGAACCATAGCTTGGCTGTCATTCATAATTTTGAATTCACACAAGTTTCTGGAAGAGCCCCGTCATATTGTCCACTAGCACTGCGATTCCCTCTACTCTTCGTTTCATGGTTGCATGCGAGATATTGTTATCCTCTGCCTGTGCTGTGCGTGACAAATGGGGAGGGATAGAAGCTGTTGGAAGTAGAAGTCTGGAGGACTTAGTGATTCTTTGGTCCTCAGTCTTTGATAAAAATAAATTTGCTCTATTTAAATAGAGGAAGAATCGAATTGGCAGTGGCTTCTAAGTAGGATGTTTCGTTTCCCCCTTAAAGACTCAGATTTCTCTTCCTGTACAGACCACTTTTCAGCTTCAGAAGCCTTTAAAACACTGTATATCTTATCCCTGAATAGTCCTTAGCATTGTACAGGACTTTACAGTTTACAAGTATTTTTATATCCCTTGTCTCTTCATCTAAAGTCATCAGTAACTGATGGCAACAGCTGCAGAAGTAACCAATCAATCTAAAAATGACAAAACAGTATGCGGACAGTGATGTAAACAGAGGAAGAGAAGCATTTAGCTTTAAGCCATACTCGAGCTCCAAGGAGCAATTCCATAGGACAGACATGAAATAATGACATCACTACATAAAAGTGAAATCATGTCAACAAAGAGAGCTTGTTTAAATGGGTTAGGAATAGGAATAGAGATTGAATGTGCTTAGAAATGGGAGAAGAGAAGGAGACCCAATAAGCTTTAAAAAAGCCACGAACTAAATTCTGCCCTTGGCAAGAAACTAAAGAACAGGTATTCCTTTGGTCAAAGAGAAGGTGCCATTACCACTGACGCAGAGTTTGGGTATCTATTAAGGGAATAAAACGGATGCAAGGGCAAGTGTAGAGGTGTAATGAAGGAAAGGAGAAGAAAGTATAGAAATAATTCCCTTACTTGGTCCTGGGAAGGAGATAACCAGCAAGCAGGGACCAACATTATTTGTCAGTGCAGAAAACAGATTGGAGAGGACTCCTGCTCTGGTAACATGGCAGATTAGATAGCCAGGAAACCCTCCTGATACAAACACGTAGATCACACAGAAAAAAATAATTTTATTGTGTTACTGAGATTACAGGGAATTGCCATGGGCCAGAAGAATTAAAAAAAAAAAAAAAACTGAGCTGAAAAGAAAGGTTGAGGAGCATACATGTGGGAAAGACAGGTATACCTAAGAACAGCTACCAATTTTATTGCCAATATTGTTGCTGACATTGAGAAAAAATAGTCCTGGGCCAACAGAGAAAGACTGAAGTACTGAACCTAAGACACCCAGATGAAACCAGAGAAATTGGGAGAAGGCTGTAGCGCTCCAGGTCATGGCCACCTCCCTGGCTTTTAGAAGAGCAAAATCCTCTCTGGACAAAGCATCCTTAATATAGGACCACAGGCTAGATCTCCCAAATATGAGTTCCCAACCAAAGATCATCAAATACATAAGGAAATAAATTGGCGATAGTAGCAGAAGTAGCAAACCTCAGAGTTAGACCTCAAAGGATTCAAATGATGGAATTATCAGATACAGAATAGAAAATAAGTAGGTATGAAATCTTAAAGAAATAAAAGTGGTATCAGAAAAATGAGCAACACGAGGTGATCGAAACCTGCCACTTAGAGAAAGAAAAAAATGTTAGAAATTGAAAATATAATTTTTGAAGAAAAAAATGACAGAAAACTAGCAGATTAGATATAGCAAAAGAGATCATAATAAACTGGAAAGTAAAGCTGACAAAATTACCCAGAATGTAGCATGGAAAGAAATGGAGATGGAAAATATAAAGAAATATTAAGAGACAGGGAGCAGGAATTGGAATTTTTTTTTCTGTAAAGAGCCAGATAATAAATATTTTAGGCATTGTGGGTCTTAAGGTCTTTGTCAAAACCACTCAACTTGCCTCTGTAACACGAAAGGAGCCATAAACAATATAAATAAATGAGCATGGCTTTATTCCAATAAAACTTAATTATGGATTTGACGTTCATGTAATTTTCACGAGTCATGAAATAGTCCCCTTTTGATTTTTTTCAGCCATTTTAAAAATGGAAAAATTGTTTTTAGTTCATAGTTGTACACAAAAAGGTGGTGGGTGGTTTCAGGTCCAAGTGTAAAACTGTAGAAATTATCACTCCTATCCCCACAGCAAGAAAAATACTGAACAATGTGAAAATCTACAACTCTCCTTAGATGCATCAGAGAATTGAAGTCTCCAGCACAAAGCACGGCCCTAAAAACTGAAGGGAAAGGCAAATCAGAGCTTACTCAGAGCAGAAATGCACCTGGAAGCAGCAACTGGGATGAAACTTAAGAGTAGTTGACTAATTGTTGGGGTCTGAGGGTGGACTCCTTTGAGAGGTCAACTCTCCTAAGGACCCAGTCTCAAGAGAAGCTCTCACACTTTCACTAGATTCTCCTCCAGGATTCCCACCAGATTCTCAGGGTGAAGAGCTGAGAAAATTTCTCTCATGCTTCTAGCAGGGGAAGGGAAAAAGTAAGTATTTTGAAATATTCCCAGAGCATTCTGTTCTCTTTAACAAAAGTCTGCCCTCAAGGAAAACTGTTTTACCAGAGCCCAACCAACGTGGATTTTGTCGGAGTCTAAATGATGTGGGGAAACAGAAATACCCAGTTTCAGCCCTTTCTAGCCTTCCTGTCTCATCTAAGGGGCAAAACAAAACAAAACTGAGAAACTTGTGAAGCTCACAGCCCAGAGGCACTAAAAGACTAAGACCTAATCATAGAATGCTTTACTTCTCCCATATCTTACCACAACATGAATAGGGCTATGTAGAATAATAGGGGACTACATGGAAAAACCTGCAAGCCTCAGACTTTATTTATAAGGGAATCTCTAAGAAAAACACAAAGACAATAGGAAAGACAAAGTCAAAGACACTAGAGGAAATTTTAGCCACTGACACCAAAGCTGCAGCAAACAGTACACACAGCCTAATTCCTAGCCAGGTAAACCTAAAACCCCACACGAAAGCCCTGTCTACCTCATTTCTTTTTATCCTATACATAATGTCTGACTTCTTGCAAAAAATGGCAAGGCATGATAAAAGACAAAAAAAAAATTTAAAGAGACAAAGCAAGCAACAGAACCAGATTCAGAGGTCTGAGAATTATGAGACAGGGAATTTTAAATAACTGTCATTCGGATGCTAAGGGCTCTAATAGAAAAAGAGGACTTTATGCCAGAACAGATGGGCAATGTAAGCAGAGAGATGGAGTCTCGAAGAAAGAGGTGAAAGGAAATGCTAGAAATTAAAAACACAGACAGAATGCCTTTGATGGACACACCAGTAGATTTGAGATGGACGAGGAAAGTGAGCTTGAAGATATGTAAATATAAATTTCCCAAACTGAAAAACAAGGAGAAAAGAGAATGGAAAAAAAGGAACAGAGTATCTTAAAACAGTGGGGAAATTACAAAAGATGTCACATAAGCTTATTGGGAAAGCCAGAAGGAAAAGAAAGAGAATGGAGGAAAAAAATTTTTAAAGTAATAATGGCTGAGAATTTTCCAAAAGCAATGACAAACACCAAAACAAGGTGGGGACCCCAAATTCCAGAAGGATCCAGGTAAGGGATGGACAGGTTCTTTGACAACTGACTGGTCTTTAGAGTTTCAAATGTGATATTTCATTGCCCAGTGTTTTGCTAACTAATTGTAGAGGAATAACATACCATAGATTGAGTTCATGTTTTTTTTTTGTGTTTTTTTTTTTTTTGCTGTGTGGTGCAGTAAAGGCTTCTGATGGAGAGATGAAAATAGAGAATTGGGTAGAACTAAGAGAAAAGCACAGCTTTACAAGTCATTATTATTATTTTTAAAGCCAAGAATTAAATCAGAAGCAAAAAACTTAGAAGATAAGCAGGGAGACAGAAAATTTGGAGTTTTACTGTGCTCGGACTACTGAGTAGTTTGGTTAGCCCTTTTTTGAAATGCTGATGTGCGCAGAGTGCCAGGAACTCCCTTGATAAAAAGTGCTTTTCCTCCAGGCTTCTTGTCCAGCGGTGTTCACCTACCTTCTCCTCAAAGGCCCCACGACTTGCTTGTGGATCCGTGTCAACAAGGTCCACGCCGACGAGAGCAGGAGCCTCCATTGATTCTGCGCTGTGTGCTTGCTCTGCCCGGTTCATAGCAATGTCATGAAAATACTAGGGAAAGAAAACCGGAGTAAGAAAGGCCTCTCTGAGCCATTCTTTCTGAGGTACTCCTTGCTTCTGTCTCAGCTCAAATTCCACGGCTTACTTTGTATCATCCTTGCACTCCCTTCCATCTTTCCTCTCTCAGGTCCACTGTGTGTCAGGCTATCCCAATCAGTGTGAACTGGTCTTGGATGCACCTGCCGAGTACTGACCCCGCCCGCACTGCCCTAGCCCAGATCCCCTCCTTCCACACAGGGTTAGTATTTGGCAACTTGGGGCTTATGATTCCAGTTCTGGCTACCACAGCGTGCAGTTAATGGAAGAGCAGAGACAATAAAATAATATTCTATTAAATATTGTCTGGAAGTAGCCATTCAACTCATTTTAAAAATCTACAGAACTTTCCCCCCATTTATTTGTACACTGCGGGGAAATGTTACCTACTCCATACATATTTTTCATCCTTTAATTATTTAGCTTCTTAAGTTAAACTTACAAAGATCTGCTCTTCATGGTGAAATTACCAATTTTCTCCTCTTGTATTTCTTTTGGCAATATCTAGCAAAACTGAAATAAATATTAATCTCTTAATGAAATACTGTATCATTTAAGAGAACTTCTCATTTTAGGATGACTCTTTCTTACCAGGGCAAGGAGGAGACATGATAATAGAAAAGGAAATGGAGACCATTCTCTGACCTCTTCCTATTGTGGTGTTTACCACTTAAAGCTGCCACACTTAGGACTGCTTGCAGGTTACCAAATAAACATCACATGGAAAGCCTCAATTCTTGGAGTTAAGTATGATAATAAGTTTCTATTGCTTCAATTACAAAAAATACATTGGTTCAACATAACCTCCCAAACTTATTTACATAGCAGTGTAATTAAGGAGATTTTTCCAGTTTGTTCAGGAAAGTTCTAATACCAGCCATATTTATTAGGATATCTATATCTGTCTATCTATCTATCTATCTATCTATCTATCTATCTATCTATCTATCTATCTATCATCTGTCTATCTACCTACCTATCTATTAGAATGTTACACCGCCATAAAAAGAAGGAAGGCCTGTCATTTACAACATGGATGGATTTTCAGTGTATTATGCTAAGTAAAATAAATCAAAAGGAGGAAGGCAAATACTGTATGATCTTACTTGTGTGTGGAATCTAAAAAGCAAAGTTAGATACAGAGAACAGATTGGCGGTTGCCAGAGGTTGGGGGGTGGGTGTGGGTAAAATGGGTGAAGGTAGTTAAAAGGTACAAACTTCCAATTAAAAATACACAACTCCTTGGGGATATAATGTACAGCCTGTTGAGTATAGTTAAAGAAACAAAAAACAAAAAAACAAAAACAACTTAGGCAATTAAGAATGAAAAAATGAGAGTTGTCTTAAAGATAATGTAGATAGGAACAAGATTAGTGTGCAAAATGCATCTAAGAATTTATCTGAGACTCTTCATAGAAAGAACACTGCTGAAATGTAGTAAACAACAAAACTTGTTCAATGCAGCAAATGTTTGTTGAGCAACAGTGGTGGTTAATCTTAATGTGTCAATTTGACTGGGCCATGGTGCCCAAATATGTGATAAAACTTTATTCGGATGTTTCTGTGAGGATGTTTTTGGCTGAAATTAACATTTAAATCTGCATGCAGCATCTACGCAGTACAAAACTTCAGTGTCTGCCCCTCCTCCCTTCTCCACTATCAAATCATAGGGCCACAGGTGGACGCTCTATTATTACAGGACACTCTTTTCCTAGACTCAACGGATTGAATACAGTCTCTTCCCAATGAATTGGAACTGGGGTTAAGAGAGACTAATGTCTATTTCGTGAATGGAGAAGATGTAACCATTCAGGAGTGTTGTACAGCCATCTTCCACGTGAGCTGAGGAGCAGAGAAAGCCATGGCGGTTAGAGAAAAAGGAGGTGAGAGAGCAGAGATGAGAGACAAAGAGAGTAATGAAGCAAGCTGCATTCTCACCCTTATAATAAATTCCCTATTATTTAATTGGGCTTGAGTTTATTTTTGTTACTTGCAATCAAAAGATTTTAACTAATATAAACTTGTGTGCAAGACAATTTGTCAGCCACTGGGATTCAGAAATAAAAAAAGATATGGTTCTCATCCCACTACATCCAACTCCCCACCAAAAATAAGACGTGGTCCCTTCCTGCAAGGAACTTTCAGTACCCAAGGGTGAGGTACCCATGTCAGAAAATAAAATCAACATAGTATAGCAAGTGAGCAGATATTTACTCTGGCCGGATTTAGAAAACAAAAATAAAAAACAAAGCAGGATGTCTGGTTAAATTTGAAATTCAGATGACAATAAACAATTTTTTAGTATAAGTGTTTCTCAAATATTTTATCTGGCAACCTCAGAGATATACTGTATACAGATATTAGAGAAGGGGGACTTAAACCAAACTGAGGTGTCTGTCTCAGAAATCTTGGTTTTTTAAAATTAATTAATTAATTTGGTTAGTTCTTTCCTGGAGAAAAGAATACTTGGGTAGAGTTTTGAAACATAAGTAAGAGTTTCCCAGGTGA
Organism: Rhinolophus sinicus; assembly: GCF_036562045.2. Taxonomy (NCBI): domain Eukaryota; kingdom Metazoa; phylum Chordata; class Mammalia; order Chiroptera; family Rhinolophidae; genus Rhinolophus; species Rhinolophus sinicus. The sequence goes on along the minus strand of NC_133756.1, from coordinate 59,408,611 downwards.
ACAAAGTTGGGCCGACTATTTGAGTAAAATAAACCACATAACCAAAGGTACAGAAGCATGACACCGCAGTGTGTGTGTGTGTGTGTGTGTGTGTGTGTGTGTGTGTGTAGAGAACTCAAGCACTCTGATATCACGAAAGCTCACAAGTGCCAGGTAGTGAGATTAAAAATGTCTGTAAATGTATTAGGATTAAGATGGCATGCTAAACACAAACAATGATTTCCCTTCCTGTGCATACAACTATTGGAAAGTCAGGAAAGATATTTTAAAAGCAGTAATTCATAATGACACCATAAATTTAGAAGGGCTGTAGGCAGCAGATAAAAGAGTTGAGGAATTCCTGGAAAATAGAACATTTATAGTATCAGGTTAGCAAAGACACAAGATGGAGAAACTGTAGCCAAAACACAAACAGGAGAAAGTCACTTCAGTGATATTTCAAGGGTAAGAATAAATATTCCTGTAAAAAGCCCAAGTTCATTGTAATGTCAATAAACAGAAGAAAAAAGAAGAGCCTCGATGCGTTATTATGACAATTATCAAATGATCCTACTTGGAACAGAAGAATCTGTTGGAATCCCCTCCCAGCCCCATGTGCTACCCCACAGTTTGCTCCCAGAATAAAGGTCTGAGAATGTTTTTTTATAAGCATGGCAAGGAAGGCCTGAGAGTTAGAATTATCATGGATATGTGAGTCAGAGTGCACAGTAAGGAACAGCCAGAGGTAACTTTAGACTTTGGCCAAGGCTACAGAGGGTGAAAAATTCTGTACTAAAATCATGAGCACTGCTCTTTAAAAGGAAGAGAGAACTGAATTTCAGAAGAGAGGTAGAAGGCTCCAAGTAAGAATAAGGTGCCACCATAACCACAAGGCAAGATCACTGTCTCTCTCTTTCTCTGTATCTATATAGAGATAGACAGAAATATCTGTGTCTCTATATAGAGATACATATGTACTAAGTATATATCTACCTTGATAAATACTCCTTTATAACAAAATTTTTAAACTACAAATTCATGGTTTTGCAAAATATCAATGATTTAATTAGTATTACACCTGTCTGCATATTCTATTGATAAACCAATCATGTTTAAATGTGTAAAAAAATATAAAAATTCATAAATTATTATATATTTATTCTATAACATTTTTCTTGACCATTTTAGCAAAATCACTAACTATATTTTTAGTAATTGTCAGAGATTAAACACAAAATGTAATTATATATAAAATGTACAAAATTTAAATTGTTTTATAAAAATTAACATAAATGTGAAAATTATTTTTCATATGTTTTTAAAAGTGTTAATTTCTTCTAAAATATTAAAAATTATTAAAATTAAATGACAAGCTATAAAGTTAATGTATATTGAATTTTTAAAGCTGAAATTTAAATTTAATTAAAACATTTTTTATTTAAATGCTATTAATTTTTAAATAAAATACACTAAAAGTCATAAATTTAGTTTTCATTGGCCATCTACTTGCCAATAGAATCAGCGTTTTGCTACATAGCTCTTATGTCTTAATTTAAGAATAATATGAATTGTTTAATATTGCAAAATCTTATTCAACTGCCACGTACAATTGTTTCAAATACTGAGCTAATTCATGAAAATTTCCAGATCCACAAAGGCAAGCAAAAAAATGGATACTCAGCCTTCGTAGAAAATAATCTTTCATTATGCAAGAAACTATTGCATTCATCTTGAGAGCAAGGATTTGTCACAGTAATTAATTTGTATTTTCTTTTTCTTCAGTGTTTCTGCCTCTCAAATCCTCCCTACTGAAGCAATATTCATTTATGAAATTGATAGGGCACAACTTACAAACCTTCATGGCCTTTGAATGGGCTTGTCCTTTTTCGTTTCTAGGTCATAGACATGGCATGAGGAATAGTGTTTCTCTGGGGCTTGCACAGTGTTAGCTTGTTTAGGGATGCAGATCTTGCTGTGTCAGAACTGAGTGCCTATCCTGCGTGGAAAAAGCATCTATGTATTCTTTAATCATTTATTTGTGTGCAGAGTCTTTTATGTCCAGGTCTCAGAGCATGAATGCCCCTACTCTGCACCTTGCTGCAGGATCCAGCTCTCACCTGCAATCATCAGAAATAGTTTTCTGTGATCAAAACTTGAATCCACCGATAGGTGACCAGAGTCTTGCTTTGAGCATGGGAATAAGTTGTTTAATCTAGACCCACGCAGCAAATTTTAACAAGAAAGAAAAAAAATAAAACAAAGGAAGAAACACCTAACAAAAATCAATACTATGAAAAAGAGGCACCAAATGCAACAAATAAGAGAACTGAGACTTGTATACACAGTGTCAACAAGAGGAGAGGCAGGCAACGTCCACAGCCTGACAGGCCTGATTGTTCACACTAAGGAGCCTGGACTTTATAAAGCTGTCAGAGGGCCAGTGAAAGTTTTACAACAGGGAATGGCTTTATCAAATTTATGTTGTAGACATATCACTGCAGTGTAAAAAACACTTTCAAGGGGAATAATATTAGAGGCAGGAAACAATTTAGGAATCTGTTTAATAGTCCAGATACGAGTTGATGGAGGCTTGAACTAAGGCAGTTGGGAGTAGGGATAAAGAAAATAGTCTGAAAGTACTTCATAGGTATAATCATTAGAACACAATGATTGATTGGCTGTAAAGAATTAGAATAGAATCAGTCAAAGATATAATAATATCCAGTTTCTGGTGTTTTGACTGTTTGGATCATTGTTATTAATTAATTTTGAAAAACAGAAAGAAACATATTTGGTTAAAATTAAAAGATAACAGGCATAACAATAACAGCAAATAATAATGGATAATATTTATTGAGTTTCTACTATGTGTTGTCTATAATTCCATTTTATTATTTAAAATATCTACTTCTATTACTTCAGTTAATGCTATAAACATTCTGAAGACTGGACACTATTACTTAGACCCTTTTGACAGATGAGGAGACTGAGATGTTAGCAAGGTTAAGTAACTTGCCAAAACTCACAGACAATACCCTTAATAAACAGTGTTATCCTTAAAGAGCTAATAGTTTATTAGGATTGTTTCTTAAAATGTCTGCTTTAATCTATCGCTGCATAGAACGATACCAAAACTTATTGGCTTAAAACAACACTCTCTCTCCTATGGTTTCTGTGGTCAGGAGTTCAGGGGCAGCTCAGTTAGGTGGTTCTAGCTTGAGGTGTCTTGTGAGTTTATCATCAAGATGTCAGCTAGGTGGGTAGTCATCTGAAGGCTTGAGTAGGACTGGAGGATTCACTTCAAGTTGGCTCACACTCTTGGTTGGTACGTTGGTGCTGGTTGTCGGCAGAAGGTCTCAGTTCTTTTCCACGTGGGCCTCTTCACAGGACTGCTGGAATTTCCTCAAGATATGGCTGCTGACTTCCCCAGAGTGAACGATCCAAGAAAGAAAAAGACGAAGCCATAATGTCTTTTTTGTCCTAGGCTCAGAAAACACACACTGCCATTTCCTCAATATCCTATTGGTTACACAGGTCAGCTGGATTCAGTGTGAGATGGGCATATGTCAAGATGAACATCATTGGGGTCGTCTTGGATACTGGCAGCCACATGTCCTTTAATCTGGGCTCCTGGCATTCAGTCATAGTACATTTGTACAGGGCGGTCTAGCTCTCAGCTCATCTGACTTAATCCACAGATAGATTTTTAGAGACAAGCATGTACTCCATGTCCTTAAGGCAATCCTATATTAATATTGTGTATGTCAGCCAAGCTTTATGTTGAGCATCAGGAAATTTGACCTTGTAATCCCTGACAATTTCTTTGAGGCCAATCAACCTCTCTTGGGGGCTGGCGGTATAGAAGGCTCAGCATAAATGACCTCTGCCTACTTCTAAACCTCACCTCAGGCTACTCTCTCTCCAACTGATACACTCCAGGTTCACTGGCCCTTTTCCCTACCTCAGAACCTTTGAATTTGCAATTCTCTCTGCCTCGAATGCTTTCGCTGCTTCCTCACACTCTCCCTCTCCCTTGGCCACCGTTTATTCTAGGCTTCAGCTTCCATGTCACTACCTCAGAAGGATCTGCCCTGCACACGTGGGACTCCAACGGAGCAATGGCCTCTCATAAATGGGGGCCGAGACCTCTGTCCTTCCATGAAGCAGATGAAAAGAAATGTCTTCTGCTCAGGAAAGCAGCTCCATTAGCACCCTCATGGGGAAGGAAGAAAGAGCACCATTTGTCATTGTTGTTATGAATAATAATAAAGACAGCTATTGCCGCTGCCACGCCACCATTTGTCAGTACTCAGAGAGCAGTGGCACCCTCGTCCTCATCTCCTTCAAGAATTCACTTGCATAAAAACAATTGTGATTAAAAGGGACTTTACTAAAGATGTCAGAGAAGAATGAAAAGAAAACAATCTGGGGGAAAAAAATGTCCCTTAGTTTTCCGTTTCAAAGCAACTTTCTTCACTGATCTGACATAGGGATATTTTTTCCATTGCTGTGCGGTAAATGTTTACCAACCAGCTCTTTGGGGGGTGGGAAGGGTTTATTTGTAAAGTTACCAACTGCTGTGGTATAATTACTCTCACATGTTTGATTTCACACTACCAACATGATGTCACTGAACACAAAGGTGGAAAGAGATGCCAACAACCAGCCCTTGGGAGCCAGTAGGAGCCAACTCCAGCACAGCCTGACACTCCTTCAACACCAGCCTCCGTGATTCCTTCTTCTTCCTCACAGATTCACTCCATCTCTCGGCTCCTACCATCAAACTTTGCATATCCAAACCCTATCCAACATTCAGAAAAACAAAAGACCTTTAGTTGACAGGATGCACCACAGAAAGCAGTATTTTGATAACAGAGCTTGACTCTTAGGGTCTTAGTCCCAAGAAAAACATTAGTGTTTCTTCTCTACTCCTGTACTAGGTGACAAGACTAATCCAAGAGAATGTTAAGTTCCTCTATCTCCTTATATGTGCATCATCTCATTTATAATCCCCACAATTATCATTTGGGATATTATCTCAATTTTCCAATTAGGAAGTTGAAGTTCAGGGAGTTTAAGTGACTTGCCCAAATTCAGTGAATTAGGAAGTAGTATAACCAGGATTTGAAGCTAGGGCTGTGTGATTCCATGTCAGGGCTCTGAATCCTTGCCTTCCACTAGGTGCACCTGTGAACACATGCTGTCATTGAATCTGATTGGAAAGTACTGATATAGTCATTTCTCAGCCCCAGAACTTTCCCAGGGTGTTGCTGGAGAATTACAGAATTAGCACTCTGACTCAAATAAACAAGTGAGTTTTAAATAAGGAAATTCACAAAACGCTTTTGTGTCAACTATGCACAAAACACAGAGCCAGATAGAGTTATGGGTATAAACCTGGGACCAAAGACATTTTCAACATTTGTAGAAAAGCAATGAATTAAGTTGTTTTATGCCAAATCCCATGAAGTGCTGCATCTTGGGGACAATCCAGGGAATAACTGTTAACTGTACAAAGTTTCAATATGTCAGGTGAGATCCTTAGAAAATCACTTCACACTAGTTATACTCAGTTTTTGGTGGCCAGCATCTATTCACCCTTCTTTTAATTAACAGTGCCCAGTTTCCTCTGGGAAAACCTCACCTCCCCAACCTTCAGTTCAGGTGCTTTAGGTGGTGTTCATATCGTGTCCTACCTCTAAAGAGTTCATGTGGGGTGAATTTTATGGTATATGAACTATATCTCAATAAAGCTGTTATTTAAATAATAGAGTTCATGTGACTCAGTTTGGCTAATTAGAATATTGCATTCTCCTGCCTAACGTAAATTTGTTCAGGATCAAGCTAATAAAAAGAAATGAGACTTTTCTGGGATTGCTGAAAGGCACATCTAAAAAAAAATGTTTTATTGAATTGAATCTGGGAAGATGATTTTACAGATGGCCATCTTGTTACCACATGGAGCCAGAGATAAAACCAACCTTTTCAAGACAAGAAATTGAGATGGCATTCTCATGACATTTTTGTTTAACCTTCCTCCCAACCCAGCCTTGACTGAAGGAAGATCTTGACAAGACTTTTCAGTAACATAAGCCAATAACTTATTTTTCTTCATTTAAGCTAATTTGGATTGTGGTTTCTATTATTGTGACTAAAAAGAAGTTCTACATGGTGAAGAAATTCATACCAGAACTGGAGTGTAAAAGACACTATAGCTGCAGAAGCATCTAAGTTGAGGGTAGTTTCAATAAGAGTGAAGACCCCCCTCTTTCCTAGGCTGGAAAGTTGGTAACTCTTAATCCTTAATATGAAGTGTGAAACAGCTGATCAAATGACTATCCTGTATTTTATCTTAGGACTCAGCTAATTTATTGACAAAAGATGGAATATTAGAGAACACAGAACAATGTCAGAATTTTAGAATGTGTCGGCTATGTCTTGTGGCCTATGTTATGGTTCTCCTAAAAGGAGAGCTTAGGTTAAACATGGCTGATATCTGAAATCGAAGAGCTAGCATCAATATTTTTAAAAGACTCTTGATCCCATAGGTCCCATCCAACCACCTCTCTTAATGTACTTCTGCCTGACAAAGTGGGCAATTACCATGTTACAAAAATGTGGCTGGACTGCTGGTCTGGAGCAGATTAGCTTCACCTACCTGCCCCCGAACATGATTTTGATTTGCTCAAGACAGATGTGGAGATGAAGGCCATTAAGCTAAGGATTACTGAAGAACAACAGAGCACTGGAGTCTGTTGCAAAGTAACAGAAGCCCATAGGGCCAGTTCTAGACTCAACTAGTTGTCTGGTTTTGGTTATTAGCCCACAGAATTGCATGGAAGCAAGCACTTCTTACTAAACTCCAAGTCTGGCAAACAAAGACTGATGGTTTTTTCATATCTAAAGCTTTTGCCACACTATTAGTAGCTAAAAAGGTGTGACCTCAGGAGGGGAAATCCTCTCCAATATCCACCTTAAATGTGGCCCTGAAAGAAAAGGGACCATTTTGGCCGATGAAGAAACTTGCTCCAAGGTTGGGGGGCCTTGCTAGTCCTGTCTCGCAGTGTATGATGCAAGTACTCTTCTCTTTTGCAAAGAAGGGTTGTTGGAGGTTTGGTCACAGAAACAGATGACCGAGAGATCGTAACTGCACTTTTATTCCTGATTCTGTTCCCCAGGCACTTTGGCATTGGGAATAGAGTGTTGTGTCAGTTCCAGGCTATCGGGAAGCAGATGCTGATGAAGTTAGGAGTGCAGAAGGTTTATTAGGGGGTGGCACAGGGATCCCCAGGGAGTAAAACAACAGCATTATACTATTCTAAAAAAAGATTTACTGGGAGTAATGTCTGTAAAAGATAAAGTTGGGGCAAGTTGGATTGGGTAGGGAAAACCTTCAGTAGACAATGCAGATCATACAATATCTGAGTCAATGCAATGGACAGCTCCTCAGCCAACATTGCAATTACAGTAGCCTGCACTGGACAGACATGGCTAGATAGGAATAAGCCTGTCATGCTTACTCATTGCCTGGCAGGGTTTCCCAGGAAGAGCATGGCCTCAGCTGAGAAGCTGGACTGGGTCCTGAACGTGCTGCTGATGGCGGCTGTTAGCTAGTTGCGCTCTTCACAGCTGAGCAGTATGTTCTTTCTTGAGAGCAGATCTGTTTGTTGCATTTCCATTGCTACCATAGTGTGATGCTCAGTGAATTTGACTATGTGGGAAATTTGATTCTCTCATTACCATCATTACCATTATATATTGGGTATGCTGGGCTGTGTGTGTGCTTGTGTTATTTTTATCATTTAGGTTGGGTTTTGCTACATTATATGGAGTCACCCAGAGGACTTAGACATGTGTGTTAATGAAGTGACTACTTAGGACTTTGAGTTGTCTTATTTTGAGGATGGAGTGGTTGTGCTTTGGTTGCATATGGTATTCCTGTATGGATGTATGGGCATGTTTTAAGCTATATATATGGGGAAAGGGTGTGTGGAAATGTTGAGCTGCTAGAAGGAATGAACTGAATAATGAAAATCCATTTTGCGACTCAGGAGCCATTCATCGTTCTTTAAAAAAAAATGCTCCAATTTTCCTCTATGGAACCATCCTGTCTCATGCAACCAGTTCAGGCGCTTAAGAGAGAGCTTATTTCATCTTTGCCTCCAGAAGTAGGCGTGGCTCATCCTTAACCAATCAATGCACTGCATTCCCTGTGTCATAATGATTCTACAACGATAGGCAAAAGACCCAGTCAGAGTCAATGACATGCAATACAGCTTTTTCTGTCTTTCTTTTTTTTAAGATTATTGAATGGAAAGTAATTTTTCTTTCTCTCCTGGATTTGAATCTGAAAAGTGGCCTGGAAGCTAATGACAACCATCTTGACACCTTGTAGAATCTGAGCATAAAAATGAAGTAAAGATGAATGACAGAGTCAAGAGATGTAGTGAGATGGGTCCTAGGAGAAATTATTTGAGGCTCTAAATCCACTTTTGCCTGCAGCCTGATCCATCATAAGATTTAAATGTCCCCTATTTTACTTTAGATACACACACACACACACACACACACACACACACACCACCCCCACACATACATAGTATGTATGTATACACATATACACATATGCCGTTCCATTTATATTTACTTCTATATTTTAAAAACGAGTTCACACTGACTGCTGCAATTCAAATCCAATACCACAGAGTTCATTCTTATTCTCTTTCATTTTGTATTTATATTCTCTTATTTGACAGTAAGACACTTGGCTCCCATTATCCTCAATATATTAACTTACTTGCTTAATCCTTCTGTATGTAACTGATCTCCCATTGTGTCCACCAAATCTCCTCCCCTGTCACAGACACCCTCCTCGCCCCACTTGGAATCTGATTTCTATAAAAATAAATATTATTTTTCCTTTATAATTTTATATTCCTTTTGATTTGCCAGCTGTTTCTGCATTCTTGTTTCTAATTCCTACGGTTTTTCTCTTTACTGTGTTATAGCTGCCATTTGTTCATTATATTAGTCTCTTAAAAAAGCAGCTTTTGATTTCATTTGTGAAGCGTGTTTTTAATTTCTAACATTATTATGCTTTCAGTATTTTTTCACTCATTAAAAATTTTTCTTTTCTAATACCTGAAATTGAATGTTTATTTCACTGTCTATTAGTAATAAAATGATTTGAAAGCACATATTTTTCCTAAGATCAGTTTTCTTGCATTTCAAGGTTTTTGAGAAGTACCTTATTGTTATTTTAAATAGACCTTTATTGTATTCTTAATTTTCTCCTCGATAAGTCTATTATTTAGGAGAATTAAAAATATGTTTTCATGTAATTAGGTTTTTTTGTTTCATACTTTTGTTTTTAATTTCTGTTTTTATCACAACTGATGGCCTAGAGAACATTTTGTATGCACTATAGAGTTCCTCTACCTCATTTAATGTATTACAAATATCAATTAATTCTACATTTGAAGACGGCAGGGCCTTTTATACAATACTTCATTTACTCAGTCTCTCAATATAATTTTGATTCTATCAATTGCCTGAATTTCTAACAAACACATATACACTGAGGCTTTGACACTTGGTTCACGTTCTTCTCTACCTAACTCCTGCCACATTCATAGGTAAATTATACATTCCATTTCTTAGTGTCTAGAGTCTTTACTCTCTACCCAACTCTTACTTCTTTCAATAGCCCTCTATTCAGGCCACATCCTGGACCTTGTTACAACTTGGGACTCTTCTACCTTTGATACCTCACTCTCAGGCCACATCCTTCCTCTCCATTCCTTACTCCCACAAAGAAGCAAACTCATCGAACCCTGCCCTCCAGCCCCTCAGTTCTTTCCCTTCTTCTAGTTGTGTTTATCTCATTTGGGATTCTCTTTCTTCTCAACCCAACTTCACCCTCATTTTCAGCCACCTCAACTTCATTGTCACTGGTACCTTCAAGTTACTTCCTCCCTTATTTTTCTATTCTGTCCTATCAATATATTCATCTGCCTTCTCTGCTATTACCTTCAGGAACTGCAGAATTAGTGATTCTTGATTAACAATGAGACACTAACTGGAGCTAGTTTCAAAGAAAGAAATTAACATGAGGACTCAAACTTGTACCCTCAGAGAACCAAAGTTAAGAATGTAGCCTGAGATTTACAGGGCCAGAATTAGGATTTCTCTGCTCATTTTTCATTTCTGCTTCTCTCTGCCTGACTGCTGTTTGTGTCTCTCATTCTCTCTCTCTAGAACAGCTTTCTCTTCTTCCACAGTCACATGGAAGCTCTCTAACATACAACTCCTCTGTTAGAGAGATGTGAAAACTGGCATTGGACTCTCTTAGTCTCAATTGAGAAACCATGGCAAAAGAGCTCTGATTAGCCCAGTTTTGGTCGGGATCAATTCTAAATCAATCAACTAGTCATAAGGGCATGGTCATATTTTATTAAAATGGCAGCCGGGACCCATAGTTGTTTCCATGTGCTCATTCATGAACCTATTGTCAGATAGGAGGATATGAGGAAGGGTCTTGCCCAGGTTATATGTATTCATGAAATCCTGCACTGTGGTCAGAGAAGCCCTAGGTTCTGATTGAATGGGTCTTACTCACTAGCCCACTAGTTGAGGTGGAAGTAGTCCATGGCCTCCCTAACCACATAGAATCAGAGTAGGTTCTTCTGGAAAAGGAAGAAGAACAACTATCTGAAATAGTTGCGAAATGGTAGATAAGGAAGCTGAGAACCTTCCTGGTGATTAACTACCACCTCTTTATTGAAAGTTTAATATGTGCAAGGCCAGACTATGAGCTGAGTACGTTTTTACTCAACATAACTTCATTGTTTTATTTGAAGTCCTAAAACAAAAAACCTTAGAATGTTAAAAGTATTCTCATTCATTGCTAAATACTGAATGTTTTCTTTCAAAGTCAAATATAAATGACTTTACTTTTGATTAACTATACCATTGTTTCCTTCCATTAGCCAATATAATCAACAATCAATTAAATAAACTTACGTGTGTCTTTTGTCTAATAATACATCATAATTATGTAAAAACAAATCAGCTTCAGGGAATCTAGTTTTGCTTTGGGCAAATTCATTTAGAATATGAATTCTGGTCATATTTATATGTAACATAATTAAATATATGCTTTGAAAATAAATGCTATAATTATTCAGAGTGCCTTTTTACTAAACATTTTTTCTGCCTCCTTATAAATCATTTACTGAGAAATTAGAGAGGGTAAATATAACAACACAACAAGGAATTAGTCTTGCTTCCTTTATTTTGCTCTAGTTGTTTTTTCTTTTGATCTCTGCTCTTACTCTCCTATTGAATCGGCAACTACCCCAAAGAGGGTCTTTGAGAAATTTGGAATAATCAAATAAATCAAATAAACCAAAACTGAATACTCTCCTTCCTTCCCTCTGAGCTGTTGCAGTATAACCTGGTTTTTCAGTAGCTTCAGGGGATAAATTCTCATGAAATCAGCTTGTAAGGATTGTTTGTTCCCTGACAGTCTTTGACTGTTAACGGGCTCCTCACCTTTGTTATTCCCACCACTCACTCTCAAAGAGACTTGCTCTCAGTATAATTGCAAATCTCTGAATTTCCCCTACAGATTTATCACTTGTAAGAAAATATTTGGAAAGAAGCCATTGAGAGATGTGGCTAATAGAAAGCATTTAATGAATGCATTTAAAGAAATGCATTTCTTTTCTTTTCTTTCCTTTTCTTTTTTTTTTTTTTTTTTTTTAACAAAAGCCACTCGTGTCCTGTAGTTAAAAAAGGAAGAAAAAAAGAAAGAAGAAGAAGAAAAGAATTGTCTCTTCCCACATCTTCCTGGCAGTGACCACATTCTAATACTTGCCAGTAAACTGTATTTCCAGTATAATATTTTAGTTGACTCTTGCTGGTCACTGCTAACATCTTATTAGAAAGTTCTTGTTTTGGAAAAAAGTCACGTTTCTTTAAGTTTGATTTTAAAAATAACATCAGCCAAATGTATTTAAGTTTTTAAAGTAGGTAAACAACCTTGATTTAGTGTCCAAATACTTATCTCAGGCACTGTGACGTAATGCTTAGAAAATAGTCACTGTCCTTTCTCAGGAATACCACTGAATAGTTTCCTCTGTACTAAATCATCAATTTCCTCATCTCCAAGGGATTCTTGTTATTTAGCATATAAATGTGCTCGTGTTTCTCCTATCTTAAAAAAAAATCCTTCTTTTTGAACCCACTTTCTCCACTGTTACAGTCCCATATTTCTGCTACTCTGCAGCAAATCTTCAAAGTTGTCTATATGTGATGTACTCTCTCCAATTCTTGTCCTTTCATCATCCTTGAATCCATTCAACTGTTACCCACAGCACTCCATCCAAACTACCTCCAGGTTGCTCAATCCAGTGATTAATTCTCAGACTTCGGTTTACTTAACCTGTTAGCACAAGTGGACACAGCTGACCACTCCCTCCTCCATGCTGTACTTTTATCATTTGGCATCTGGGATATCACATTCTTAGTTTTCTTCCTACCTCACTGGTTGCTCCTTCTCATTTTTCTTTGCTGGATCTTCCTCTTCTCCCTCATCTTGATATCTGAGTGCCCCAGGCCTCTGTCTTTGGTCCACTTCATATTTATATTCATTCCATAGCTATCTCATCTAGTGTTTTGGCTTTACATATCACCTATATGCCAATGATTCCCAAATTTATAGCTTCATTTCAAACTTTTCACCTAACTTCAGATTCATAACTCTAACTGTCAAGTTAATGATCCCATTGGATGTCTAATAGACATCAAGTTAAGCAGGTTTAAAATTGAGCTCCAGAAGCAACGACACCCAGTAGCAATGAGCACATCTAGTGCTTATCTCTTGGTTTCTAAATACCATTTCTCACTAAAAGGAACCAAGACTCCTTGGAGAATTGGCTGATTCCAGCCATGGGGCAGAGAAAGTATAAGAGGAGCCTGGAGCATCTTATGGTTCCAGAAATTAAGGAAGTGCTTAAAAAACAAAATAATGCAGACATGTCAAAAGAATATAGAAGCCAACCTGAAAGCCAATGGCCAAATCTGGGATAATCCAAGCCTCAAAATAATGCTAGTAATGGATTATAAACTACAGAATAAATATCCATGCATCCACACTAATATAAATAAATAATTGAACAGATAAATAAATGATGAGAAGAGACAGCTCATCTAATACTAAAAGTGGAAGGAATAGTGGAAATGGAAAACTACCTTTTGGCAAACAGCACAGTGATAATTGTTGCCTACAAGAATCATTAATGGATGTCAAAATTAGTAGGTAAATACATGCCGAGAAATGAGATACCTATATAGTCTCAAAGTTTCGTCCCACAAGACACTAATAACAAAGGGGAAAACCGTAATTTTACATGGAAGAGAATGTGTTTAAAGTACATCACTGGTAGTGAGACATATCAACATCATATGCCTCCTTGGTGTAATGGGCTGAGAGGGGCACGGCATCACTTCTGTAGCAGTACTGCCAAAAATTCACAACAATGACCAACTCAAATTGAGGGATGTCTTACAAAATAACTGATCAGTATTCTTAAAAAAATGTTAAGGTCATGAAAGACAAAGAAAGAAGGAAGAACTGTCCTAGACTGGGACAGTTAATAGTATCATAGCAATGTTAATTTCCCAGTTAATAATTATACTTCGGTTATGTAAAATGTTATCATCTGGGGAAGGTTGGTGAAAGTTGCACATTAATTAATTGAAATAGTTTTGAAACTTCAAAAAATCTGAATTGAAAAAGAAAAAATGTAATAAAAAGTAAAAAAAATATATAAAAATACCCGGAATTCCTATCTCCCTTGTAGCAATGTATTTCATCTCCATTGATGGCATGGCAGTTTCATTCTTCTTGGAGTCCAGGCCAAAATCTTTGAAATCACCCTTTGTTTCTGGTTCTCCCCGCCCCCATACTCTAAATCCAATCTACAGGAAATTTCATGAGCTGTGTCCTCAAATATGTCCAGAATCTAACTACTTCTTATCACCTGTACTGTAACCTCCCTAGTCGAAGATATCATCAGTGCTTGCATGGATTATTGCAACAACTTTGTCACTGACTCCTTGAGCCACTCCTCTTCTTATAACCCTCTAATGGCTCCCATTTCTTTCAGAGCAAAAGCCAAAGTTCTGACTGTGGCCTAGGGGCCATACATGATCTGGTTTTGTTCACTCTTTGACCTCTTTCTTATCACTCACTCACTCACTCCATTCCAACCACTCTGATCTTCCTGCTGTCTCTTGAACTGGCCAGGTGCACTCCTCCCTTAAAGCCTTTCTACTGGCTGTTCCCTTATCCTTGAATTTCCTCTTTCTTCCCCCACACATTCCTTGCTAATCTCATTATCTTTTTCAAGCCTTTGCTTAAAGGTCTTTTAGTCTGCCTCCTGTGACCACCATCTTTACAAATTGCAAGCTCTTCCTCTTGGTTCTCCTTAATCTCCTACACATTTTCGGCCATTTTTATCACCTTTGAAAGCAAAGTATAATTTTTTATTTATATCATATTGATTGTATACTGTCTATCTCTACCTGCTAGCATAGAAACTCTTAAGAAGGCAGAGATCCTGGTGTGTGTTTTTTTCTCTGAGCATTAATAAAGTCCTTGGTACACTGTGTACACTCAATAAATATGTGGCTCAGTAAGTTTATTATTTATTGATTCATATATTACTGAAGGACAGAGAAAATATCATCTGTCTCTTTCCCACAGAGATACTTATAAGCAATCAGAGAGTTAGACAACAGATGCAAATTATTTGTTTAAAAATCAAGAGAATATGTAAAAATAAGAAGCTGAGTCAGGACTATTTTAGTTGCAAGGGAAAGAAACCCACTCAAATTAGCTGAAGGGATACAAACGAGGGGATTTACTAATTCACAAAACTGAACAACTCGGAAGTAAACCTAGCTCCAGGCACCCCGGGTGTAGGGGGCTTTCAGTTGTCTTCAGAACTTCTTGAGTCCTCCCTTCACTGCTCAACTCTACTTTCCTCTGAAATAGCTTGCCTCTCAGGAAGGTGTCCTCCACAGGAAGTCCCGGAAGCTCCATCGCAGATTCTCCCAGTTGAGTGAGAGCCTAGAATTCACGCTGGCCTGGCTTCGGTTACCCTCACTGTGGCCAACGTGTGTGGTGTTCTCATCGCTCTGGTCTGGGCCACAGGCACAGCCCCCAAAACACTTATCTGAGAGTGGGAGAAGGAAAAGATGAAATTATAGAATTTAGCCATACCAATTTGTGTCAAGTGATAGAATTGAAGAGCTGGTATTAGAAGTACATAGCACTCTGACCCCTAGTGGTTAGTTTACATGGAGAAAATTCAGCGTTAGTCCAAAGGCAACAACAGCAGGTGAATTTATTTCACATCATCTTTTCCTATGATCTTTTTTTCAATTTATTTAAGAACATTGGTGTCCTTCCCTTTAGTCCTCTACGTTGAAGTTTTCACCCATTTGGGGCAAATTTTCTTTTGACACAGGTCTCGTATCTCTTCTTTTCCTCCTATCTCTACAGTCACCATCTTTCTTCTTGGATTCATACTTAAGACTACTGTGATAGTATCATAACTTATTTCCTTATCTTCAGTATTTTATGAAAAGCAACACCTGAAAAATCTCCCTAAAAACTGCTTTAGTTGTATGGTGCCCAGCTGGGGAATTAACTCTGACAATGTATCAGATGCAATTAAATTCCCTGGGTCTAGCATTAACTGTCATGTGCCCCTTCATACTTTTTTGCCTGAGAAAATATAGTTAGCTTTCTGTCACATGCAATGGGAAGCTAACATAAATAATAATATATTTCCATAATACATATTGACCTGTTGACGTTTAAAAATTGAGAACACTTATTACTTTTACTTTTCTTATCTCTTATATAAGAATAGATTAATCCATTTGATTGATTGATTTAACCTTCCTTCCTTCCTTCCTTCCTTCCTTCCTTCCTTCCTTCCTTCCTTCCTTCCTTCCTTCCTTCCTTCTGTCCTTCCTTCCTTTCTTTCAAAAGTTTATTGAGGAATATTGGGGAAGAGTGTGTTTCTCCAGGGCCCAACAGCTCCAAGTTGTTGCCCTTCAATCTAGTTGCGGAGGGCGCAGCTCAGCTTCAAGCCCAGTCGCCGTTTTCAATCTTTAGTTGTAGGGGCCACACTCAGCCCACCATCCCATGTGGGAATTGAACCGGCAACCTTGTTGAGAGCCCACGCTCTAACCAACTGAGCCATCCAGCCGCCCCTCCGGAAGCTCAGCGGCAGCTCATTGTTGTCAATCTAGTTGTGGAGGATGCAGCTCACTGGCCCATGTGGGAATCTAACCGGCAACCCTGTTGCTCAGAGCGCGTGCTCTAACTAACTGAGCTGCCCTAGATTAATCCATTTTAAATTTCATTCTATTAAACTTCTCTAATATTCTACACAGAAAATTTCAGATATGTTTCTTATCATTTTTAAGAGTGAATTAAGGGTATAATTTATTTCTCAGGAAAAGATATTGATTGGGATAAATTTATAAGCACACTGGCTAATTGCTCAGATCGTAAGCTAAATCTAAAATATGTGTTTCTAAATTTTTACAATTTTCATATTTTATTCTTTCTTGGTTAGTGGCTGAGATAGCTAGCACTCTCTAACTTCATTATTGCCTACATTTTCTCTTCAGTTTCTATAAAGACTAACATGAAAAATTGAATCAATCACTCTGAAGGCTTATAGATTTTATTTCACATTCCCCTTATCTTTTTCTCCATTTTTTTATCTAATTGAATTTTTGCATTTTAATGAAAGCAAACAGTTTCTATCTTCTGAAGTATTCATATAGTCTTTTTTAAAAAACTGAAGTCAGATTGCCTAAGCTCCAGTTTTCTCCTCTGTAAAAAGAGGATAATAAAATTATAATAATAGTACTCCTAATTTATCAGATTACTTAGAGTTATTGTGATGAATAAATTTGATAATTCACATAGAGGGCTTAGTGCGGTTACTTACACACATTTATAAGTTCTCAAAAGTGCTAGCTTTTACTATTATTTTTTATAGATTCACTTGCATTTTTAGTGTCTTTGCATACACCAACTGGTTTGTTTACCATCAAACGTCTCGTATACAGCATTTAGTATTATACTGTGGGTTGAAAAAAACAATAACATTATGGATTGTCTATTCTTGGGAAGTTTACAATCTAATTTGAGAGACAAAGAATAAAGACTTAAAATTTATAAACAAAATGTGGTATAAACATACTATGGAATGTTATTCAGCCTTAAAAAGTTCTGACATTCTACAAGTGGATGAAACTCAAAGGCATTATGCTAAGTGAAATATATGCCAGTTACAAAAGGACAAATATTGTATAATTCCATTTATATGAGGTACCTAGAGTAGTCAAATTCATAGAGACAGAAACTAGAATGGTGGTTGCCAGAGGCTGGGGAGGGGAGAAGGAAAGGTGAGTTGTTTAACCTTACAGAGTTTCGGTTTGGGAGATGAAAAAGTTCTGGAAATGAATGGTGGTGATGGTTGCACAAAAAATGTGAATGCATTCAGTGCAGAAATGATTAAAATGGTAAATTATATATTATATATCTATCTGTTACCACAATAAAAAAAGATTTAAAATTTAAATCTTCATGTAAGGGAAAATTAAAGTTCAACACTGCAGTGCAACAGATAAACTAGTGAATTATAAATTATTAAATGCCATTTTAATTTTATTCATAACATGTATCCATTTTATTTCTCTAATAAATAATACATTTTCATGGCTCAAAAATTAAAAATACAAAGTAATATACAGGGAGAAGTTAATCTTTCTTTAGAGACTCAGTTCCTTTTCCCAGAGACAACCAGTTACTTACATATCCTACTAGAGAGTCTACCTATCCACCTATCTCCCCATAGCTAACCTCACACACTGTATACACTGTGTTCCAACTCTCTTTTTCCACTCAAGAATGTCTTGGATAGCACATTCAATGCAAACTTGTTCTTTTTAAGAGCTGTATAGATATCATAAATATATTTAACCAATCCCTTATTGAGAAGCCAAGAAGAGTTTCCATTCTTTTACTATTTCAAATAATGTTTCAAAGAATAATCTAGCACATATGTCATTTTGTATAACTGTGAGCATTTCTGCAAGATAAATTCCTAGAGGGAGGGTCACTGGCTTTTCAAATGATTCAGATTGAAAGTGCCTTCACATTTCACCAAAGCAGTATTTAGTGTTAGTTGCTTTATCCCCAAATTTGAAAATCCTTGTATCCTTTTCTTTGGTACCCATCAATCACGAAGTCTTGCTGATTTTATCTCCTCAGTATGTCTTCTGTCCTCCCTTTCTATTTCCCATTCCTCATAGCCAACAACTCAACTTAGGCTTTCACTATTCATGTCTGAAGTGTTGTCCTTGATCCATCCTCCTGAGAGAACAATCTGCATATTGTCATGCTACCTAATACATGCAGGATTAGGTCTAATGTCTCTATTTTAGCAAACAAGGCTCACCCTAATCTGGTGCCTGCACGTTCCCTCTCCAGTCTTCTCTACCATCACCCAGCTTTACACTTTTTGCTTTTATGATGTACAATAGTTTATAGTTTAAGGCCTCCGTGCATTTGCTTTCACTATCTTCCCAGCCTGGAATACCTTTGTCCATTTCCCTTACCATCCATGTGGGAAGTGTTGACCTCTTCATGAAAGAGGCTCCGCCATAAAAGGAGCTCCAGCCACACTCTGCCCCTCACAGATCCACCGGCCTCCCAAGGAAGAGGCTTCCCTTTGTGCTCCATGGGTCTGCATTCATCTTCTATGGTGATCGCTATTAACTAGTGAAACTTTCCCTGAAGTAGGCTGAAATAATGGTGGGAGTTGTCTTTGTCCTTCCTAGCTCCAGCATCCAGCACAATGTTAGAGGTCATGTGGTGTGCACTACACAAAATTTCTTCAACTGAGTTTAACTAGATCTTGGGGAAAAGGGGTGGAGTCATTTGTTCATTCTTATGTTTACTGAGTGGCTATTAGGTGCAAGATTATGTGTTAGGCAGTGGGATTGATTAGAACCAAGGAGAAGATATCCTTTTGAAAGGGATGGGGCAACATAAACATACATTTATCACCGGGTGAGGACTGCAGTAGACTCCAGGTCACAGTTTAGATTCTTTTAGGGATATGTACGAATATGAGCAAAGGGTAGCATTTTAATTAGAGGGAATTACATTTATAAAATAGGAATGACATTTATAAAATAAAACAATTGCTCCAAATCACTGTGAAAGCCCAGAGTCAGACACAAAGCTCATGATTTCTGACTTCCTGTTTACGGCCCATGGTCTCCACTTTTTAAAGTGGAGACGCTTTTCTGGTGAACAGTAGGTCAAATACAGTGTCTTGAGTAAAGGACACTGTTTAAACGTGAGATAATATATATAAGACAAGGTCAGTGTCAGTATACTCGATGAAAGTTCTTTTTCTCTGCTAAACTGTCATCTAAGCATTCAGAAAAACTTGCTTGGTGTTATATGATCTATATTAAGTTTAATCTACCAATTGCTGTTTCTCCATCTTTTCTATTCTCTTCACTAATTTGACCTCTTTTCACAGAAGGTTGAGGAAGCTAGTGAAAAATGTAATAAAAAGAGCAGGTTTTTGGGGAGTCAGCTAGACCTGGATTCATAACAGAGGGCAGTTACTACTAGTGGAGTAACTTTGGAAAAGTACTAAACTTTGGGCAAGTATTTAACCCCCCAGTTTACTCTTTTGTAAAATAAAATAGTAAGTAGGTCAGGAGAAAATGTTTATGTAAAACTCTTGCCTTAACATAGTGCTTGACACATAGTAAGAGCTCAGAAGTAAGCTATTAATCGATGCTAAGAACCCGATGCCTTGGGAGAGTATTTATGCTTTTGCAAGCAAAGGAAATGTAAGCGTAATCATTATTAAATTAAATTAAACCAGAACTCGCACTTTAGCATTGACGGGATTGGATCCCTCCCGGACACCGTAGCCGCGCATGCGTAAATAGCGTGGCGGGACGTATGTGTCATGGCGAGCTCCATCTGAAGTTTCCGCAGGTTGGGGAGAGCGGCGTGTGGTCTATTTCACTTTGGACTGGTATGTTATTTCCTGACTACTGGGTAAGGGAGGCCGGTGGATCTGTGAGGGTCAGAGTGTGGCCGGAGCTCCTTTTATGGCGGAGCCTTGTTTCCCCAGTTTCAGTCTTTTTTGGCCTTTTGCTTGTATGTTTCGCAGTTAACTTGCCAGCTGGGATGGGGGACCAGGGAGGCTGGGAACACAGCTAAAAATGAGGACCGGGTCGTTGGCCTCAGGTGCTGCAGGGCTGTAAGGAGTATTTAAGGGACCTCGTTCCTTAGTGCCTAGTTTAACTCCATTCATTTTCCCAGTTTCTAGAATCCATTAGTGAATTTGTGGCACGGGAGGAGGCTTTCGCAGTTATCTGGCTTTCACAGCTGTATCTCATTAGGAATTTAAACTGAAGTTAGAAGAGTAGATGTCTTGTTTTTTCACTTCTCGTTTAATCATAAAACCTCTCTCGGAATCTCGGGGCAACGCGTGTCTTTCGGGTGGAAGGTGGTCTGGATATCTACTTCATTGCCTTAGTCCTTTTTTTTTTGTAGTTGGTGTTACTTGAATCACGCAGACGTGTTGTAGTGCTTGCTGGATAGTATTACCACGGCGAGATGCTGGATCTCAGTCATGGCAAATATGGCAGAAGTCAACACACCTGTTTTAATCGTAAAGAATTTGGAAATAGTCTGGAACATTATTAACCTTGCTGTATAAAGCAGCCTTCTCTAGAGTCTAATCTCTTTTAGGAAGTTTTAAAGAGTCCTTACTGTGGTTTTTTGAACTTAACTGCAAATTTCCTTTTTCTAATAAGTTTTTATTTTCCAGACTCTTCTTTCAAGAGGATTTGAGACTAATTGCAGGCAATCAAGGTACTCATTTATTTTATTTTTTAAAGGTTTTTATTAAAATATAGATAACATACAATATTATATTAGTTTCAGGTGTCATTGTCGTCATAGTTATTCAACAGTACGCACCTGGAACTATACATAGTTATTACCATATTATTGATTATATTCCCTATGCTAAAGAAGTGATCACTGTAATAAGTCTAGCAACCGTCTGACACCATACCATGCTATCACATTATTGACTATACTTTTTATGCTGTATATTACATCCCCAAGACTTACTTGTTTTATACCTGGAAATTTGAACTTCTTATTCCCCTTTATCTTTCTCCCCTTTTTAATTTTTCAATTACACTTGATATTCAGTATTATTTTATGTTAATTCAGGTGTATAGCATAGTGGTTAGACATTTATGTAATTTACAAAGTGATCCCCTGGACTACTACCCACCTGGCACTATGCATAGTTACACCCCTCACAAAGTGATAACCCCCACAACCTGCTGCCCCTGTGACATTGTATATAGCTGTTATAATACCATTGACTATGTTCCCTATACTGTATTTTATTCACATCCTGTGACTAATATATATATTTAATTATAGTTGACATTTAATATTATTCTACTTCAGCTTTAGGTGTATAGCTCAGTGGTCAGGCATCTACACAGTCTATGAAGTGATCCTCCAGATAAATCCAGTACCTATCTGACACCCTACATAGTCTTTACAACATTATTGATTATATTCCCCATACTGTATTTCATATCTCTGTGACTATTTTGTGACTAACAATTTATATTTTCTAATCGCTTCACCTTCTTCCCCATCCCCACCCCACTCCCATCTAGCAACAGTTTTTTCTCTACATCTCTTCTATTTCTGTTTTGTTTGCTCATTTATTTTATTCTTTAGATTCCACATATGACTGAGATCATATAATTGCCATATTATTGATCATATTCCCTATGCTTTATATCCCCATGACTATTTTATAACGGCCACTTTGTATTTCTTAATCCCTTCATCTTTCTCACCCTGCCCCCAACCACCCTCCTGTCTATCACCCCAATATATCTAGTACCCATCTGACACCATACATAGTTATTACAATATTATTGACTATATTCCTTATGCTATACCCTACATCCCCATGATTACTGTATAACAACCAATTTGTACTTCTTAATCCCTTCTCCCTTTTCACCCATCCCCAATCCCCCTCCCATCTGGCAACCATCAAAATGTTCTCTGTATCTATGAGTTTGTTTCAGTTTTTTTTATTTATTTTGTTCTTTAGATTCCACTTATAAGTGAAATCATATGACATTTGTCTTATGCTATCTGACTTATACTTAGCACAATACCTCTAGGTCCATGTTGTCACAGATGGCAAGATTTCAGTTTTTTTTAACAGTTTACTAATACTCCATAATGTACCACCTCTTCTTTATCCATTCATCCTTTCTGGGACACCCAGGTTGCCTTCATATCTTGGCTATTGTAAATAATGCTGCAGTGAACATATAGATGAGCATGTCCCCTTGAAGTAGCGATTTTGGTTTCTTTGGATAAATACCCAGAAGTGGGATTACTAGGGCCTTCTTTGTCTCTTGTTATTGTCTTTGTTTTAAAGTCTATTTTGTCATATAGGTATTGCTACTCCAGCTTTTTTGTTTGTTTGTTTCCATTTTCATGAAATATCTTTTTCCTTCCCTTTCAATCTGTGTATCTTTCTGTCTGAAGCAAGTCTCTTGTAGGCAGCATATGTAAGTGTCTTGTTTTCTTATCCATTCAGCACCGCCCTCCCCCCCCCCCCCCGCAACCCTATCTTTTGATTGGAGCATTTAATCCTGTTACGTTGAAAGTAATTGTTGATAGGTATATAGTGATTTTATTTAGCCATTTTATTCATATTTTTGGTTTTTTTTTTTTTTGTTTTAAAGAAATTCCTCTAAGATTCTGTGTAATTATGGTTTGGTGGTGATGAACTCCTTTAGCTTTTTTTTTTGTCTGGGAAGCTTTTCATCTATCCTTCAATTCTGAATGATAGCTTTGCTGGGTAGAGTAATCTTGGTTGTAGGTCCTTGCTTTTCATCACTTTGCATATTTCCTGCCAGTCCCTTCTGGCCTTCAAAGTGTCTGTTGAGAAATCAGTTGGCAGTCTTATGGGCACTCCCTTGTACATAACTCACTACTTTTCTCTTGCTGCTTTTAAGATTCTGTGTTTGTCTTTAACCTTTGTCATTGTAATTATGATGTGTCTTGGTGTTGGCCTCTTTGGGTTCATCTTGTTTGGAACTCTCTGTGCTTCCTGGGCTTGTGTATCTCTTTTGTTCGCTAGGTTAGGGGAGTTTTCCATCATTATTTCTTCAAATAAGTTTTCAATTCCTTGCTTTCTTCTCTTTCTGGTATCCCTATAAACAGATGTTGGTATGCTTGATGTTGTCCTAGAGGCCCCTGAAACTGTCCTCATTTTATTGGGTTCTTTTTTTTTTGGAGTTCTGATTGGATGTTTTCTGCTACTTATCTTATAAATCACTGATTTGATTATCTACTTCATCTAATCTCTAATCTACCTGTAATGTATTATTGATTACCTGTAATGTATTATTCATTTCTATTATTCTTTATTTCTGACTGGTTCTTTTTTATGTTTTCTATCTCCATTTTATGTTTCCTATCTCTTAGTTGATGTTCTCCCTGATATCATTTGAGCATCCTTATAACCAGTGTTTGGAACTCTGCATTTGGTAGACTGCTTGTCTCCATTTTGTTTAGTTCTTTTTCTGGACCTTTGTTGTGTTCTTTTATTTGGGGTATCTTTCTTTGTCTCTCCATTTTGGCTACCTCCCTGTGTTTGTTTCTGTGTATTAGGTGGGTCTGCTATATGTCTTGGTCTTAGTAGAGTGGCCTTATGTAGTAGGTGTGCTGTGGGACTTAGTGGTATGGTCTTCCATGTCACCTGACTTGTGCACTCCAGGTATGTCCCTTTTGTGAGTTGTGTGTGTCCTCCTGTTGTAGTTGAGTCCTGGTTGCTGTTTGCCCATCAGTGGGAGGGATTGACCCCTGGGCTCACTGGTTGTGAGGACTGGCTGTGACAACAGTGGAGGAGTTGTGGTAAATGGACTCTCTCTACAGAGCAGGATCTACCTCACAAGGCTCTGATGCCTGCCTAATCAGCCCCTTGGGTGTGTCATCCATGGAGGCGGCTGGGTGATGCTCCAGCTCATTTTGAAGCTGGCTGCTGGGTGCGCCAGCCCCAGGGCCACCTGGGAGGGGACCTGCTGTAGGTCAAGCTGAGCTGCAGCCCTGTACCCCACTTGGACCCACCCAACAGGAGCCACAAAGCAATCCACAGATGGCCACTGCCCTTGCTGTGCTTGAAGGGCCTTGAGAGGCCAAGCCACAAACCAAGGCCAGCTGCCGCTAGTGCCAGGCTTAGGGCTGCTCAGCTAGAGGTACAGGTCATACTCAAGCCAGATGCTGCTTGTCTGGGTTTTGGTGAGCTTTTGAGAGACCCTAGGAAAGTCTGTAGCATGAGCCAGGGCACGCGGTTTGTATGAAAAAGCCACTGGAAGCTGCTTGTATGTGCCTAAAAGTTGGGTGGGGCCGGGTCTCAGAATTACCTGGGTGTGGCAAATGAATGGTGTTAGCCAGCTTGAGGGAAACTCAGATATGGCGGCTGCCTGCATCTACATGCCGAGAAGGGCTCAACAAAGAAACAGTGGCTTCTACCAGCTCCTCCATTGTGAGAAAGCTCCCCCTCCAGCCTTCATCCTGACGCCAGACAATTCAGTTCTTCCCTGTATGTCCCTGTCTCCAGCTGCTGCTCCAGTGCTGGAGCTCAGAGCCAGTGATTCCATTGGTGAGTAAGTCCATGCATGGTCCCTTTAAGACGAGTACCTGGGACTCCAGCTGCCCTCCGTCTCACTCAACCGCGGTCTCCACTGGTTTTCACAATCAGAAATTATGGGGATTTCTCTCTCTGGCACTGGAACCCTGGTCTGGGGAGCGTGGTTTGGTGCTGGGACTCCCTTGCTCCTTCAAGGGGAACCTCTGCGGCCAAGATATCCTTTCCAATTTTTTTTTTTTCATTTTTTTTTCCTTTCCAATTTTTATGGTCATTCATGGGTGTGGGACTGCCTGGTTCCGTGTCTCTTCCCCTCCTACCAGTCTTGAGGTGACTTCTTCTGTATGTCCTTAGGTGTAGGTCTTTGGTTCAGCAAGATCTTAGGCGATTCTCGATCGTTGTTTTATAGTTTAGTTGTAATTTTGATGTGGTCGTGAGAGAAGGTGAGCACAGTGTTTACCTATTTCGCCATCTAGACCGGAACTTCCTGTACTCATTTATGTTAAACTTTTTATGTTTGAGTGACATGTTACCCATTATAATGTGCAGAAAGTTTAAGACAGTGATTCTTAAACTTTATTGCATATCAGAATCACCTGGAAAGTTTTTAAAGATCGCTGGACTTTCCTTAGAATATCTGATTTGGTAGGTCTAGGGCCTCAAGACCTTTCTTTTTTTTTTTTTTTTTTTTTAAATGAAGTTCATATTTATTCAGATTTACTTAGGTTTTTTTTTTTTTTTTTAATTGGGGAAGGGGAACAGGACTTTATTGGGGAACAATGGTCAAATTGTTGTCCTTTTCAATCTTAGTTGTGGAGGGTTCTGTTCAGCTTCAAGTTGTTGTTCTTTCAGTCTTAGTTGTGGAGGGCGCAGCTCAGCTCCAGGTCCAGTTGCCGTTGCTAGTTGCAGGGGGCGCAGCCCACCATCCCTTGCGGGAGTCGAACCAGCAACCTTGTGGTTGAGAGGACAGGTTCCAACCAACTGAGCCATCTGGGAGTTCAGCGGCAGCTCAGCTCAAGGTGCCGTGTTCAATTTTAGTTGCAGGGGGCGGAGCCCACCATCCTTTGTGGGACTCGAGGAATTGAACTGGCAACCTTGTGGTTGAGAGCCCACTGGCCCATGTGGGAATCGAACCGGCAGCCTTCGGAGTTAGGAGCACGGAGCTCTAACCGCCTGAGCCACCGGGCCGGCCCAAGACCTTTCATTTTTAACAAGTTTCCCAGTGATTCTGATTGTGCTGGTCTGGGAACCACACTTTGAAAACTACTGGTGTGGGACTTTGTTTCACAGCTGTGGCTATACAGATGAGAATTATTGGAAAGTTTTAAAAGAATGTTGATGCTCAGTCTCTGTCCCCAGAGGTTGATTCAACTCTACTGAAGCTCAGTTGTAGGTAGTTTTCAAAAGCTCGTCACATGAATACTATAAGCACTCAAAACAGAGAACCTCTGCTGTAAGAGAATGGTGTTTCTTAATCAGGGTGTTTAGTGGAATCACCTGGGCAGGTTTTACGTTTGCATCCCTATGTTCTTGTCTTGAAGATTCTAATTCAGAATGTGACCTGAGTATTTGATATTATAACAGCTCTCCTAACAAATCACCTATGTAAGTTACTAGTACTCTGCGAATATTGCATTCTCTTTTCTTTCTATCATTTTCACTATTTCCCTTTTCACTGACTCTTTTTTTTTTTTTTTAAAGATTTTATTGGGGAAGGGAAACAGGACTTTATTGGGGAACAGTGTGTACTTCCAGGACTTTTTTCCAAGTCAAGTTGTTGTCCTTTCAATCTTAGTTGTGGAGAGTGCCGTTCAGTTTCAAGTTGTTGTCCTTTCAGTCTCAGTTGTGGAGGGCGCAGCTCAGCTCTAGTTCCAGTTGCTGTTACTAGTTGCAGGGGGCGTAGTCCACCATCCCTTGTGGGAGTCAAACCGGCAACCTTGTGGTTGAGAGCCCACTGGCCCATGTGGGAATCGAACTGGCAGCCTTCGGAGTTAGGAGCACGGAGCTCTAACCGCCTGAGCCACGGGGCCGGCCCTCACTGACTCTGTTTTTATTCCCTTTATCAAACTCGATTTCCTCTACCTTTGAGAAAAAACTTTATATGATCCTGTTGTTCCATTATCTTGCTTTCCTTTTGTTGTCAAACTTCCATTTACTTATTAGTTATTCAAAAACTTCTAAAGGCTAGCAATTTCCTCTACCTGGTTGTTGGAAGTTAAAACTTTATTACTAGTGATGAGTGAGATTGTTCAGGTGCTATGATGTGCTGCTAATTTTAGGGATCTCTGCATTTTACTGTCTTTGTCTCCATTGCCTTCCTAGAGGGAATTTCTATGAATGGAATTGCTCAGTCAAGGGATATATATATATATATATATGTTTTAAAGTTTGATATGTACTGCCAGATTGCTCTCCAGAAAGGGTATGCCAGTTTTATCATGCTTTCAGTTAGCAGTAGGGTGTTTGTCAGTCTTTTTTGCCAGTGGGAGAGATGAAAATTCATGTTTAAATACTTGCCATTAGTGTATGTGAGTATTCTTTCCTATGCTTATTGGCTAGTTGCATTTCTTAAGTGATTGCCTGTGTTTCCTTTGCCCCCTTACCCCCTTTTCTTTTCTGGCATGTGTTTATGTCTTAGGGTCACGTTAGATTCTTGCATTGTTTGTGCTTTGCCAATGAGGCAGAGCCATAGTGGGAGAGTGTGGTGTTGAGAGAAGGCCTAGTGTTGCCACGCAACAGCCTACCTGTCTGTCTCCTCGTACCTGCCACTAAAGCAAGGAGAGTCTGTGAGACGGATCATTTCAGGGACTTTGCTTCACCTTTGTGCTTACACCTTATGTTTCTCTGTTTGGCCCCCAAAAGATGGCTGGCTAGTCAATGACGAGTCAGATTCCCCATGGTGGGGACAACCCAGACACAGCTGCATGGGGACCATCTGGGGAACTTGTGGGGTTGATAGAGGTGGGCACAGCCCCCCACCTTTCCCGGGCTAAGGAGAGCCTCTGCCTCTGTGGCTGCATTCCTTCC
The DNA here is from genome assembly GCF_036562045.2 of Rhinolophus sinicus. Taxonomy (NCBI): domain Eukaryota; kingdom Metazoa; phylum Chordata; class Mammalia; order Chiroptera; family Rhinolophidae; genus Rhinolophus; species Rhinolophus sinicus. The sequence continues at coordinate 59,380,766 of NC_133756.1, read as the reverse complement.
CACACCTGCAGGGGAAGTGACTCAATGATATGCTCTCCATCTATTTATATCCATAAAGGTTTTGTCCCTTGGGGAAGTACTTATCCTGAGACTTACAGTTCCGTTGCCTGCAGGCAAGGGTGATTGGCTTAAATCAGTTTCCTACTGTAATGTATGGGACTCACAGATCTTGAGGTTGACAAGCTTTACTTCTTTTACTTCCACACCTAACTAAGAAAAGCCATGCGTTGGCCCAATTCGGGACTCAGTCCTTGAGACTTGAGTCCCTGGGCCCCGCTTGCACTCTACTCTTGTCTACTGTCTTTCTTAACCTTGTGCCGCCCTTCTCACTTCCCACTGCTCTTGTCGTGTTGGACACTGCAGGTTCTTATTCTAGGTCTATCAGTGTGCAAATCTTTTAGCTTCTCTGGACTTCAGTTCTGTAAAATAAGAGGCTTAGCAATGTTCTCTACTTCTCTAACTCTGTGATATTGTATGTCTGCTGCAGCAAACCCCTCTTTCTTCTTCCATTCTATTTTCCTTCTGTTGTCTATGGGATGTTAAAATTGTGTAATTTCGAAAAGATGGCTTTTAATATGTCATTCAATTCATAGTTCTTCAGTAGTTTTTTAGTAACATTCAGTGGTACTACCTGGTCTTAGCCTTTCTCACTTACCTTAATTATTTCTTAGAATAATAGTGATAGGGGTTAGGAATTTACTTCAACTTTTCACCCAGTGTTAGAATTTTCTCCTGTATTATGGAAGGATTAGCTAGCAAGTATTGTGTGCCTGCTATGTGCTAGGTAGGCATTGTTATAGGAGTTGTAGATATAGTGGTGAAAAAGAGATACCCCTTTGTTCTTGTGGAGCTTACATTGTAATGAGAAAGACATGTAGTTATATATATATATATATATATATATATATATATATATATATATATATATATATATATATATATATATATGCTATCAGGTAGGTAAGTGTTCTGAAGAAAAATGAAGCACAAAGTAGGGTTAGAGGTTAGTGAGAGTGTGTGGGAATGCTTGGTCAGTGTGTGGTTATTTTAGACCTTCAGAAAGGCCTCTCCAAGGAGGCGTCATTTGAGTAGATAAGTAGGCAGCAAGGCCTGCAGATATCTGGGGGATGTAGTCCAGGCTGAAGAATAGCAATTGTGAAGGCCCCTGAGTCAGAAACTAGTTTGGAATACTCAGAATATCTAAAAGGTTAGTATGGTTGGTACAGAGTGGGCGGTGGCAGAGGGGGTAGCTAGGGGCCGTATTTTGTTAAACTGGGTAGTCTACAGTAAAGAATACTGAGAATGTGCAATATGCTAGACATACGAGTAGTTCTAGGCATCACTGGGGATAAAACAGTGAACAAAGCACACAAAACCTTTATTCTCACAGAGTATATTCTAGTAGAAATAGGTAGGCAGGAACAAAATAATGAAAACACCTAAGCAGGAGATGAAGTGCCATGGTAAGAAAACAAGGTGGGGAACTGGAATAGGAAGTGAGTGTGTATGTAGTGAGGTGGGAGTTGCTCAGACAGCCTCACTCGTGACATTTGTGAAGTTCTGAAGGGCTTGAAGGCATTCTAGGCAAGAATAAGACCCTGAGCTAAGTGTACTTGGTATGTATGAAATGGCACGGAAACCCTTGTGGTCATGTGGAGTGAGGGGTGAGTGGTGGGAAATAGGGTCAGAGAGGTAACACGAACTGATTATATATGTCCTTGGAGATATTTGGAGTGATTTTGGGTTGTTATTCGGAAGTGGAAGACGTAGGAAGGTTTTGATAACAAGCTTGAGATGAGGTTTTAAAGGGATTAGGTTTTAAAGGGATCCCTGGCTTCTTTGCTGAAATGTCCAGAATTAAGAATAGAAGCAGGAAGACTAATTGCCAGTAATCTAGGCAAGAGTTGACATTGGTTTAGACCAAGTGTGTAACAGCAGATATGGTAAGAAACAGTCAGATTCTGAATGTGTTTTGAAGATAGAGCCAACAGGATTTTCCTGGTGGATTGGATGCGAGTGAAGGAAGGAGGACTCGGATGATTCCAGGGTCTTCGGCCTGAGCAATTAGAAGGTTGGGATTGCCTTTAAACGAGATGGGGAAAGTTGTGGAAGGATCAGGTGTGGTGTTTGTGTGTGGGGTAAGGTGGGGAGAAGATCAAGACTTCTCTTTTTGACTTTTGAAGTTTGAAATAACTATTAGACATTCAAGTAGGGGTGGCGGATAGGCAGTTTGACATGTGAGTCTGAAGTTCAGGGGAGGGTTGGGGCTGGTTGTATAAGCATATGGATGGTATTTCAAAGCCATGGGACTGGATGAGATCAGGATATGTGTATAACTAGAGAAGAGAAGAAATCTGGTAATGGGGACACTCCGGCATTGAGAAGTTGGAGAGATGAGGAGGAACCGCAAAGGAGACTTGAGTTGCTAATGTGGTAGGAGGAAATCTCGGAGAGTGTGGTGTCCCAGAAGCCAGTGAAGAAAATGACTTAAGGAGGTAATGGTCAATAGTGTCAAATGCTGCAGTTGGGCTCATATAAAACGACTGAGAATTGATCATTGTAGGTATTGTTGGAAGTCATTGAAATAACAGGCAGCTTTGGTGGAGTGGTGGGGTGAAAGCCTGGTTCATGAAAGAATGGGATGGGAAAATTGGAGATTGTAAGTATAGCTAGCTCTTGCAAGAGTTTTCCTTTAAAAGGAGAGAAATATGATAGAGGAAGTAAGTGAAGGAAGCAGGGTCTCGTAAGATTTTTGTATATTAAATTGTAGAAATAATAGTATGTTTATATCCAGATAGTAATGATGCACTAGGAAGACAGTTAGTGATGATACCAGAAGAGGGAGCATTGCTGAATTCTTTGCTTGAGTAGGTCAGAGTAGAAGGATTGTTCTTAGGGAGGTGGACAGTTATTCATAGTAACAGATTGGTAGGCAGAGTACATGGGCAAAGAATGACTTCCTTCCTGGTAAATGAAGGAAGTCATCCATCTGTGTGGAATATGGGTGGGGATCTGGGGTCAGCTTCATTCAAGCTTTCTGTATTCAGTTCCATCTTTATCCTCATTAGGAGGAAATCTGTGAGAAATAAATTTTCAGAAAATTCCTAAGATAAACGAGTGTAAGTGTCTTTAGTGAGGTTCTTCATAGTCTTTGCTCCACCAGTACATCTGGGTATCTGTTAGGCAGAATTTCCTAAATTTATATGACTGCAGAACCATTTTTCATCGATAGTTAATATCTTAAATAAATAGAACCAATTTGAGAGACTAACTTAGTTCACTTCACCTTACCTAGTTTGCTGAGTTGGCCAGGGCTCTTGTTTGAAAGAGAGAAAACCCAACTCAAACTAATTTAAGCCACAGAGGAAATTTATTGGCTCACATGATTGGGCAGAGTGACATAATGGCTTCAGGCATTGGTTGGATCCAGTGACTCAAATCATATCAGTATGGCTGTGTATCTCTCCAGCTCTTACTAGGTTTCATTCTTTAGTTAGACTTCTGCCTTGTGACTGGCAGATGGTCCCTAGCATCCTCAAGGTGACATCCTGCCAACTTAGCCACTTCCATGAAAAGAGAAGCCATCTCTCCTGTTAGCTTTGGCATAGAAGTCTTCGTGATCAATCTGATTGGGTAGGCTTGTCACATCCAACCCTGAACCAATCACTGTGGCCAGGATCCTGACAGGCCTGGGTCACGTGCCGCATTCCTGTGTCTGTGGAAGGAGGAGGCCTGTGATTGACAGTCCTGCAATGCCCATGTGGTATGCACGTTAACTCTAATGTAGCCAGATCTTGATTGCCATCTGGATTATTTCTAATCTTTTGCTCTTGGTTACAATGTAAAGCTAGCTCAGATTTGAACACAGGTTTATCTGATTTATAGGGCATAATTAGTCACAGTTGTAAAGAGTATATTACAGTAAAGGGTACAAAATGAGTCTGGCTGGAAGCCACTGTTAATTGAAAGTTGTTAATGGAAAAATGGGAATCTGGCAATTGAAGAGAAGGCAAATTCATCAGAAAGGCTTGAGACCAGAGGAGAATAGGATCCTGAACACTGGTTTAAGCAGCCCAGATGAAGAATAGTGGTCACTCAGTGTGACCATACATTAAGTAGGCAATAGAGTATTGCATGGCATGTGGGCTCTGGCTCATTAGACCTGGAATCCTTGTTGTGCTGCTTTGGGTAAGTTAGCTTCTTTGTGTTTCAGATTGCTCTTTAAAGTGAGGGTAATAACACTACCTGCCTCATGGAATTGTGAATGGTTAATGAGGTGATCCTGTGAGAACTTGCTTCGTGTCTGGACATAGTAGTAGTACTACCAGTAAGTGTATTCATGTCCATTTCCTTTGGTTTTCCTTTTTATTTTTCCTGGTAGTTTTTTTTTTTCTTTTAAGTATTTTAACATAATTATAGATTCACTTATAGTTATAAAAATTATGTGGAGATGTTGTATACTTTATCCAGTTTTCCCCAGTGGTAATATCTTGCAAAACTGTAATCCAATATCACAGCAACCAGGATGTTGACATTGATGTAGTCAGAATATAGGAACATTTCCATCACCACAAGGATCTCTCATGTTCCCCTTTTATAGTCACATTGACTTTCCTGCCACCCATCCTGTCCTTAATTCTTGGCAACCACTATTCTGTTCTCCATTTCTATAATTTTGTTATTTAAATCTCAAGTATGTTATATAAATTTAATCATACAGTATGTGACCTTTTTGGATTGGCTGTATTCACTCTTCATGACTCAATGGAGACTCATCCAGGTTGTTGCATGTATCAATAATACATTCTTTTTCATTGCTGAGTAGTCATCTGTGGTATGGATGTACCACAGTATGTTTAACTATTCAGTCCATTGAGGGCATATAGGTTGTTTCCAGGTTTTGGCTATTACAAAGAAAGCTGTAAATGTTTGTGTTCAGGTTTTTGTGTGATTAGAAATCTTTATTTCTCTTGGATAACCCCCAGAAATACAGTTGCCAGGCTGCATTGTAGTTGCGTGATTAGTTTTTTAAAGAAAATGGTAAACTTTTTTCCAGAGCAACTGTACTATTTTATATTCCTACCAGGACTGTATGAACGATCCAGTTACTCAACATCCTGGCAGCCTTTAGTGTTTTTATTATTTTTCATTTTAGCCATTCTGATAGATGTGTCATGAGATCTCAGTGTGGTTTTACTTTGTATTTCTCTCATGGTTAGTAATGTTGAATTTCTTTTCATGTGCTCATTTGCTTTCTGTATATCCTCTTAGATGAAATATCTCTTTATGTCCTTTGTCCATTTCTTAATTGTATTGGTTTTTTTAGTATTGTATTTTTTTTTTTTTTTTTTTTAAGATTTTATTGGGGAAGGGGAACAGGACTTTATTGGGGAACAGTGTGTACTTCCAGGACTTTTTTCCAAGTCATCAGTTGTTGTCCTTTCAATCTTAGTTGTGGAGGGTTCTGTTCAGCTTCAAGTTGTTGTCCTTCCAGTCTTAGTTGTGGAGGGCGCAACTCAGCTCCAAGTCCAGTTGCTGTTGCTAGTTGCAGGGGGCACAGCCCACCATCCCTTGCGGTAGTCGAACCGGCAACCTTGTGGTTGAGAGGACATGCTCCAACCAACTGAGCCATCCGGGAGCTCAGCGGCAGCTCAGCTCAAGGTGCCATGTTCAATCTTAGTTGCAGGGGGCAGAGCCCACCATCCCTTGCGGGACTCGAGGAGTTGAACTGGCAACCTTGTGGTTGAGAGCCCACTGGCCCATGTGGGAATCGAACCGGCAGCCTTCGGAGTTAGGAGCACGGAACTCTAACCACCTGAGCCACCGGGCCGGCCCTAGTATAGTATTTTGAGCTCTGCATTACTAATCTTTTGTCAGATACGTGGTTTGCAAATATTTTTTCCCACTGTGTTGCTTGAATTTTCATTCTCTCAAAAGGCTCTTTTGCAGAGCAAAAGTTTTTAATTTTGATGACGACTAGATTTATTAATTTTTCTTTTTACGGATTGTGCTCTTTGGTGTCAAGTCTAAGAATTCTTCATCTAGCTTTAGGTCTAGAAGATTTTCTCTTACGAATTTTTCTAAAAGTTTATAGTTTTACATTTTATATTTAAACTCATGATACATTTTGAATTAAGTTTTGTATAAAGTATGAGATTTAGGTTGTGGTTTATTTTCTTTTGTCTATAAATGTCCGGTTCCTCCAGCACTAATTGTTGAAAAGGCTATCTTTTCTCCATTGAATTGGTTTTGCACTTGTGTGAAAAATCGCTTGGGGATATTTGTGTGGATCTATGTTCAGGTTTTCTGTTCCATTTTGTTGATCTATGTTTCTATTCTTCTACCAATACTACACAATCTTGATTGCTATAGCTGTATAATAAATTATGTCACAGAAATGGCAGCATGAGGAGAGCTTCTTGAAATCTGCCTGGAACATACAACAAATTGAACAGCTATAAGTCAAAAAAGGATTCCCTGCGCAGTACACAGGCATGTCTGAGAGACCTGCAAATCAAATTACCTAAAGGGGGGGCAAATTTAGAGAGGGGGTGGGGAAAGGAAGGAGGAAGTGCAGAGATGTGGTCCGTGAGCCACAGGACACAGACTGGAGCTCAGAGCTAACAAGGTAACAAGGCAGCTAAGAAAGGAAATGAAAAGTCTCCAGAAAATGAACTTAAAGACATGGGAATCTGTGATTTAAATGACAGAGAATTCAAGATTGCAGTTCTAAAAAAACTCAACGAGATGCAAGAAAGCACAGACAGGTAGTTTAATGAACTCAGAAACACAAAGAACAAAATGAACATTTTACCAAATAGATTGAAATTTTACAAAAGAACCAAATAGAAATTCTTGAGATTAAGAACTCTGTAAAAGAAATAAAGAGTGAAATAACCAGCTTAGGTAATAGCGCTGAAGATAGAAATCTGGAAATGACACAGATGGAAGAAGAGAGAGACTTGAGAGTTAAAAGAAATGAACTCTACGAGAGCTTTCTGACTCCATCAGAAAGAACAACATAAGAATAATGGGTATACCAGAAGGAGAAGAAAGGGAGAAGGGAACAGACAGAAAGTATATTCAAATAAATAGCTGATGAAAACTTTCCAAACTTGTGGAAAGAACTGGATCTTCAAATCCAAGAAGCAAATAGAACACCTAATTACCTCAATCCTAATAGGTATGTTATATTGAAGCTGTCAAAAATTAATGACAAAGAATTCTCAAGGCAGTCAGGGAAAGAAAAGCAGTAACCTATAAGGTAGAGCCCATTAGATTATCATCAGATTTTTAGCAGAAACTCTACAAGCCAGGAGGGAGTGGACTCAAATTTTCAAACTATTGAAAGAGAGAAATTATGAGCCAAGAATAATATATCCAGCAAAGCTATCCTTTAGATATGAAGGAGTAATAAAGACCTTTCCAGACATACAGAAACTAAGGGAATTTTCTAACAAACGACCTACATTACAAGAAATACTGAAGGATGCTATTCAACCTGAAACAAAAAATCAGAAGAATACAAAACCATGAGGAGTATTATGAACAGACAGAAGCAGGAAATCGCAACCCCTACACAAAATAGAGCACTATACACTTAAACATAGCATACAGGATAAAGAAGAAAAAAAAAAACACTTAAAGAGGAAAAAGACAACTTGCTACTGCAGCGCAGGCAGGAATCAACTCACAACATAAATAGGGATAATTTGTGACCACAAAGACATAAAAGGGGGGAGTCTAAAGGTCTGAACTGGCATAAGGGAATGGAGAAAGTAAGCATGCTGAAGAAAATGGAATACTCTATGAAACTTTCTTTTACATAAGCTTAATGGTAACCACTCAAAAAAAAAAAAAATCTAGAACTGAACTATATAACGTACTGAAAGAAGAAACAGAGAGAAAAATAATGGAATACCACCACACAGAAATAATAGACAACAACAAAAAGGTAAAGAAACAATGGAGACACAGTCTTACCAGAAAACCAAAGATAGAATGATAGGAAATTCTCACATATCAATAATTACCCTAAATGTAAATGGACTGAATTCACCAAAAAAAGGCACAGAGTAGCAGATTGGATCAAAAAACTAAATCCAACCATATTCTGTCTCCAAGAGACACATCTCAGCTACAAGGACAAATATAGACTCAAAGTGAAAGGATGGAAATTGATACTCCAAACAAATGGTATCCAGAGAAAAGCAGGGATAGGTATACTGATTTCACTGATATGTGGTATATAAACCAAAAATAAGAAAAGAACAAAACAAACAAATGAGAAACAAAAACTCATAGACACAGACAATAGTTTAGTGGTTACCAGAGGGTAAGGGAGGAGGGGTGTGGTAGATGAGGGTAAAGGAGATCAAATTTATGGTGATGGAAGGAGAACTGACTCTGGGTGGTGAAGACAATGGGATTTATAGATGATGTAATACAGAATTGTACACCTGAAATCTATGTAACTTTACTCACAATTGTCACCCCAATAAACTTTAATTAAAAAAAAAAAGATATCAGATGAAACAGACTTCAGGATAAAAAAGGTAACATGAGACAAAGATGGACATTTCATAATGGTAAAGGGCACTATACAACAAGACTTAACAGTCATCAATATTTATGCCCCCAATCAGAGAGCACCAAAATACACCAAGCAACTACTAACAGAACTAAAGAGAGAAATTGACCAAAACACAATTATAGTAGGGGACCTAAATACATCATTGACAGCTATGGATAGATCATCCAGAGAAAATAAAGAAAGAAATAGCCCTAAATGACATATTAGATGGAATGGAGATAATTGACATTTATAGAGCACTTCATCCTAGAACATCAGACTGTATGGTCTTTCCTAGTGTACATAGAACATTCTCAAGGATAGACCATATATTGGGACAGAAAACTAGCCTCAGCAAATTTAAAGATTGAAATCATACCAAGCATACTTTCTGATCACAAGGCTTCGAAATTGGATATCAACTGCAAAAAGAACTCAGGAAGAATCACAAATATGCGGAGATTAAACCACATACTTTTAAAGAATGACTGGGTCAAAGAAGAAATGAGAGGAGATATCAAAAGATACATACTGTGTTTCCCAGAAAATAAGACCTAACCATTCCATCAGCTCTAATGCATGTTTTGGAGGAAAAATTAATATGAGACCCGGTCTTATTTTAACATAAGGCCGGGTTTTATATAATATAAGACTTGGTATGTAATATAATAATATAATATAATATGATACGATATAATATAATATAATATAATATAATACAATACCGGGTATAATATAATACTGGGTCTTATATATTAATTTTTGCTCCAAAAGACGCATTAGAGCTGATGGTCTAGCTAGATCTTATTTTTGGGGAAACACAGTAGAAACAAATGAGAATGAACATATATCCTACCAAAATTATTTGAATGCAGTGAAAGCAGTTTTAAGAGGGAAATTTATATCATGACAGGTCTATCTCAAGGATGAAGAAAAGTCCCAGATAAACAACCTCACATTACACCTTAAAGAACTCGAAAAAGAACAAATGAAACCCAAAGTCAGCAGAAGGAGAGAAATAATAAAAATCAGAGCAGAACTAAATGAAATAGAGAACAAAAAGACAATAGAAAAAATTAATGCAACAAAGTGTTTGTTCTTTGAAAAGATTAATAAAATTGACAAATCCTTGGCTAGACTCACTAAGATAAAAAGAGAAAAGACACAAACAAAATCAGAAATAAAAGAGAAGTTACCATGGATGCCACAGAAATACAAAAGATCCTCCAAGAATACTATGAAGGACTATATGCCACCAGATTCAATAACCTACAAGAAATGGACAAGTTCCTAGAAGCATATAGCTTTCCTAGACTGAATCACGAAGAATTGGAAAATCTAAATAGACTGATCAACAGTAAGGAAATTGAGGCAGTCATCCAAAACCTTCCTAAAAGCAAAAGTCAAGTACCAGATGGCTTCACTACTGAATTCTACCAAACATTCAAACAGGATCTAACATCTGTCCTTCTCAAATTGTTCCAAAAAATTGAAGAAGAGGCAGTACTCCCTAACTCATTTTATGAGGCCAACATTACCCTGATACGAAAACCTGGTAAGGATAACACAAAAAAAGAAAATTACAGACCAATATCTCTGATGAATACAGATGCAAAAATCCTAAACAAAAGTCTAGCAAATTGAATACAACAATGCATTAAAAATTATACATCACAATCAAGTGGGGTTCATCCCAGGGCACAAGGATGGTTCAATACATGCAAATCGATCAATGTGGTACACCCATAAACAAAAGACAAAAATGTTATATGATTATAACAATAGTTGCAGAAAATGCACTTGACAAGATGCATTTATGATTAAAACACTTAATAAAATGGGTATAGAAGGAAAATACCTTAACATAATAAAGGCCATATATGACAGACCATCAGCTAATATCATAATTAATGGTAAAAACTGAAGCCCTTCACTCCATGTTCAGGAAGAAGACAAGGTTGTTCACTGTCACCACTGTTATTCAACATAGTATTGGAAATCGTAGCCAGAACAATCAGGCAAGAGAAAGATATAAAAGGCGTCCAAATTGGGAATGAAGAAGTTAAATTGTCACCTTTTGCAGATGACATGCTTTATATAGAAAATCCAAAAGACTCCACCAAAAAGCTGTTAGAAACAATAAACAATTACAGTCAATTTGCCGGCTACAAAATCAACGTACAAAAATCCATTGCATTCCTATTATACTAACAATGAAATTTCAGAAAAAGAAAAAAAAATTCCTTTTGCAATTGCAACAAAAAGAAAATACCTAGGGATAAACCTAACCAAGGATGCGAAGGACCTATACACTGAAAACTATAAGACATTTTAAAAAGAAATTGAAGAATACACAAAGAAGTGGAAAGACATTCTGTGTTCATGGATTGGAAGAATCAACATAGTTAAAATGACAATATTACCCAGAGCAATATACAGGTTTAATGCAATCCCCATCAAAATCCTAATGGCATTTTTTAAAGAAATAGGATAAAAAGTCATCAGATTTGTATGGAACCACAAAAGACCCCAAATAGGCAAAGCAATCCTAAGAAACAAGAATAATGCTGGAGGTATCACACTCCCTGACTTCAGTTTATACTCCTGAGAAACAGTAATCAAAACAGCATGGTACTGGCAGAAAAACAGAAACAGACCAATGGAATAGAATTGAAAACCCAGAAATAAACCCACGTAATGTGGACAGATAATTTTAAACAAAGGAGTCAAAAATACACAATGGAGAATAGAAAGCCTCTTCAATAAATGGTGCTGACAGATAATTTTAAACAAAGGAGTCAAAAATACACAATGGAGAATAGAAAGCCTCTTCAATAAATGGTGCTGGGAGAATTGGAAAGCCACGTGCAAAAGAATTAAACTAGACTGCTATCTGTCATTGTGTACCAAAATTAACTGAAAATGGATCAAAGACCTAAACGTCAGACCTGAAACAATAAATTGCATAGAGAAAACGTGCTAAACTTATGGACCCTGTTCAAAGAAGATTTTATGAATTTGCCTTCAAAGGCAAGGGAAGTAAAAGCTAAAATAAATAAGTGGGACTATATTTAACTAAAAAGTTTTTTCACAGCAAAAAAAACCATCCACAAAACAGAGGCAACCAACTGAATGGGAGAAGATATTTACAAACAACACCTCTGATAAGGAGCTAATATCCAAAATATATAAGGAACTTTTACAACCTAACAACAAAAAGACAAACAATCCAATTATGGGCGGAAGACCTGAATAGGCATTTCTCTGGAGAGGACATACGGATGGCCAATAGATATGAAAAGATGCTGAACATCACTAATCATCAGAGAAATGCAAATAAAAACCACAATATCACTTCATACCTGTTAGAATGGCTATCGTCAACAAGACAAATAAGTGTTGGAGAGGCTGTGGAGAAAAAAGGAACCTTCATGTAATGTTGGTGAGAATGCAGCCGCTATGGAAGGCAGTGTGGAGGTTCCTCAAAAAATTAAGAATAGAATTATCATATGACCTAGCAATCCCTCTTCTGGGTATATACCGAAAAAATCTGAAAACATTTATCTGTAAAGATGTAAGTGCTCTGATGTTCATTGCAGCTTTATTTACAGTGGCCAAGACATGGAAACAAAGTGTCCTTTGATAGATGATGGGATAAAGATGTGGTACATATACACAATGGAATACTACTCTGCCATAAGAAAAGGTGAAATAATGCCATTTGCGACAGCATGGCTGGATCTTGAGATTATTATGCTAAGCAAAATAAGTCAGACAGAAAAAATCAAGAACCATATGACTTCATTGATATGTATGATGTAAAAGTGAAAGCAACAAACTAACAAGACAAACAAATAAAGAAACAAAAACTCATAGACACAGACAATAGTTTAGTGGTTACCAGAGGGCAAGGGGGAGGGTGGATAGTAGAAGAGGGTAAAGGGAGTTAAATATATGGTGATCGAAGGAGAACTGACTGGGTGGTGAATACACAATGTAATATATAGATGACATATTACAGAATTGTACGTTTGAAACCTATGTAATTTTACTAACCGTTGTCATCCCAATGAATTTTAATAAAAAGTATTAAAATCGGGCAGGCCAATTGTTTTCACTTTATTGTTTTTTTACCATTGTTTTAGATATATTAATTACTTTTCCTTTCCATATAAATTTTTTAAAGGTTTTTTTTCTTTTTTTTCTTTTTTTTTTTTTTTTAAATTGGGGAATATTGGGGAACTGTGTGTTTCTCCAGGGCCCATCAGCTCCAAGTTATTGTCCTTCAATCTAGTTGTGGAGGGCGCAGCTCAGCTCCAAGTCCAGTTGCCATTTTCAGTCGTTAGTTGCAGAGGGCACAGCCCACCATCCCATGCCGGAATTGAACTGGCAACCTTGTTGTTGAGAGCTCACGCTCTAACCAACTGAGCACCCTGCCGCCCCTCCATATAAATTTTAGAACAGTTTATCTCTACAAAATATCTTGCTGGAATTATGATGGGAATTTTAAACTTTTGTATCAGTTTGGTCTTCACTGACACTGTCAGGTGGGGATGGGGCTTCATTACTGGTTGTTTGGTTTGGAAATTCAGGATACCTAGTTGGCATTCTCTGGTTCTACCCTGATGGGGTGTGTTGGGGTGCCTCATTATAGCCTCAAATGGGAGTAGTCAGGTCTCCCCACTTGGCCTTTGTGGCTTGTCTGGAGATCGGACTATAGTTTCGTGTTTTGTAAGTTTTTTCTTTTTTTTGTGGAATGGTTATTGTGTAAGAATTTTCTGTCTTGCTATGCTGCCCTCTGTCGGGTTCTTTTATAAGAAAACGGGCTTTGTTGAGGTTTTTGTTGTTTGTTTCTGTTGCTATTTTGGGTTGCTGGCTCCTTCAGTTCCAAGTCTGGGATAGAAGAGGCAAAATAAACCCCAAGGACCTCACCACTGAGTTGTTCCTTGGGTTCCAAAGTCCCTAGCCTGTCTGCCTTCTTTTCTCCACTTGTGAAACTCTTGTGTTTATTTTATCCAGAGTTTTAGCTATGCTTGGCAGGAGGGATAGGGAAAAGTATGCCTGTTCTATCTTCCTGGAAGTTGTGTCTACATTTTTTTTTCTTGATTACAAAAATGTTGAGCATTCAGGAAAATAGTATAGGACAATGAACACCAACATATCTGTTCCCTTGATTTAAGAGTTGTGTTTTCCCATATGTCTTAATCTAATTTTTGTTTTAGCACATTATAGACATAATGACATCTCAGCTCCAATATTCAACGCGCATCTCTGAAAAATAAGATTTTAAAATAAAATATATTAAAAAATGTATTCAGTGTCAAAAAAATAAGAGTTTTAAACATAAGGACAGCACTTTACATCTAATGATTTATAGTAATACCCTAATATTATCTGATACAAAGTTTGTATTTTGATTTCCCTAGGTGTTCCCAAAGTGTCTTAAAGCTGGTTGGACAAAGTGAGACCTAAACAAGTCCATGAGTTGCATTTAGTTGTTAGGCTTTTAAGTCTGCTAAGATCTTGAACAGTTTCGCTCCTTTATTTTCCTCCATGATAGTGATTTGTTGACGACATAGTTCCATTTGAACCTTGGAATGTCCCACTGTCAGTAGGATTTGCCTTATTGTTTCCTTGTGTTTCTTTAGCTCTGCATTTTCTATAAATTTGAAGCTAAATCTAAAGGCTTTATTGGATTCAGGTTCAGCAAGGATATTTCATAAGTGATGCTATGTTAAACAGATTTTTCTGAGGGATTCATAAGCTTGTATCACTTACTACCTTTTTATGTGAAGAAGAAGATGCCATCTGCATCCTGTGATTCACTGCTGGATGACATAGAAGATATTGTCTCACAGGAAGATTCAAAGCCACAAGATAGGCATTTTGCAAGAAAGTACGTTGTTCCAAAGGTGCGAAGGCGAAATACCCAAAAATATTTACAAGAGGAAAACAGTCCACCAAGTGATAGGTAAGCTTTTTTTTTTTTTTTTTTTTTTTAAATTATATTCAGCATCATTCCAGGGGAGAAGCTGGTACTGTTGGTCTATGTGATACGCACAATATCTCTTTTAAAAAATCTGTGAACTTTTTAGAGGAAATATGTAGATTTATTTTTTTATTTGAATATTTTTTAATTTAGCAAAGTAATTGGTTAAAAAAAGGTGTCAAATTGTATGTTCCTTGAAGGCAGGGCCTATGACAGTATTTGGCATAAAGATAGGATCCCCCCCTCATCTCTTTGATGTTACTGCAGTTGGTATGTAATTTTGTGTTATTTCCAAATTAAAACTTTTGCTGGAATTTGTGGTTGCTTTTTCTTAGCAAATTTACCGTTACTTATGGATCAGTTAAAGCATTGAGCACAAATAAGTTACTGTGCTGTTTACAGCGTATGTTAGGTCTTTAGTGAAATTCTAATACAACCTAGCAAGACATGATTATGCAGTTATACAGTTTTAATATGCCTATATTTATTCTAGTAAATTGTTGAAAATTTTAATACACTTGATTATTTGGTTTGGAACATTAAACTTTTAAAATCTATGAACTTAAAACTTGCTTATATTTTAATGACTGAAGTTTATCAAATTTGTCCTGAACATGTTCGTAAGGTAATTTCTGTTTAATTATAAATGATTAGGGCAATCTATGTTGAAAGTCCTTTTTTTTCCTCTTCCTAAAACGATTACATTTTTAGAATGCTTATTTTTACATCTGAAGTACTTTCAATAATGCTATAGGGTGACAGTTTTTTCATTTTGATTTAGTTATTTTAATCTGTAAGTTACACAATAAAGATTGTAATTAGTATATCCTGTCTTTATGAATAGGTACCATGTTTCCCCAAAAATAAGACCTAGCCAGACAATCAGCTCTAATGCGTCTTTTGGAGCAAAAAGTAATATAAGACCTGGTCTTATTTCACTATAAGACCGGTCTTATATAATATTATGTATAATATAATGTATGACCAGGTCTTATATTACTTTTTGCTCCAAAAGACACATTAGAGCTGATTGTCCGGTTAGGTCTTATTTTCAGGGAAACGTGGTAGATGTACTTAGTTTTTTTTCTTTATTTGCTGTTGTTATTGGAACCATTTTCTTTGTGATTTTTATTGGTGTGTACCATTCTGTGAGTTGAACTTAGTGGTAGTACATTAGTAGTACTGAATTTAAAATACAATTCAGAGAAAAGGGAGTTTTTTTTTTGGTAGAGTCTTACTGTCTTAGAGTGTAGTTATTTTATCTCGATTTTAGACTTTTGGTGTAACAACAGGTCATGGATTAAGTTGGTGCATTTAATGAATAGTTTGTGAATGGGTTATAGTGAGTGTATTTTTTTTTTTTTTTATAATTTGCCCAGATATCATCTAGTACTTTTTATTTTAAAAATCCCTTAATGAGACTTAACTTTTTTTTTTATTGATTGTTTAATAGCAATATTCCAGGCATACAGAAAATTTGGATACGAACATGGGGTTGTTCTCATAATAACTCAGATGGAGAATATATGGCTGGACAACTTGCTGCTTATGGATATAAAATTACAGGTAATGAGATCGGTGATGTATTTTATTCATTAAATTTTTCAGAGCTAATTTTTTAGAGGTATGTATTCTAGCTTCAGCAAGTAAAGGATATTTTTGCATAACTTAATTATTTTAAGGAAAAACAAAAGGTAGCTATTATACATTGCCTACATAACTACAGATATCATATTTGAAAAAAAACTTTAAAAACTATTTTGAAATACCATAAGACTTACAGAAAAGTAATAAATTATAGAATTTGCATAAACCCTTCCCCTCCCTTCCCCTAATAAATATCACCATCTTGCATAATTATAGTTTAATTAATAAACTAGGAAATTAATATTGCAATACTGTTATCTAAACTACAGGTCTTATTTGAATTTGGCATTTTTCCCATTTATATTCTTTTTCTGTTCCAGGAGCCAATCTAAGATCTCACCTTTCATTTATTTGTAATGTCTCCTTAGGTGACAGTTCCTCAGTTTTTTCTTTTATGACCTTGAACTTCTGAATAAAAATGGATTATTTTGTAGAATGCCCTCAACTCGGGTTTGTCTGATGTTTTCTCTTGAATTAGACTAAGGCTATGCGTTTTTGGCAAGAAGAGCACAGAGGTGATAGCCTTCTTAGTGCATCATATCAGGGGGTTCATGATGTCAATATGTCTTATTACTAGTATAATAAGAAATCTGTCTGCCAGATTTCTTCACACTACAGTTAATATTTTTCTCATTTGAGTAAATAGTCTGTCCTCAACCTTTTTGTCTATTTTAGTATCTGTCAGTGAATCTTTCTGCAGTAGTTATTACTGCATTGTTTGCTTTACAGTGATTTTGTGTTTTCTTCTTTCACATTTATTTATTTATTTATTTATTTATTTTTTCTTTCTTTTTTTTAATTTTAATTTTTTCCCCCCCAAGTCAAGTTGTTGTCCTTTCGATCTTAGTTGTGGAGGATGCTGTTCAGCTTCAAGTTGTTGTCCTTTCATTCTTAGTTGTGAGCCAGGTCCAGTTGCTGTTTCTATTTGCAGGGGGCACAGCCCACCATCCCTTGCAGGAGTCGAACCCACAATCTTGTAGTTAAGAGGATGCGCTCCAACCAACTGAACCATCCGGGAGCTCAGCGGCAGCTCAGCTCAAGGTGCCATGTTCAATCTTAGTTACAGGGGGCGCTGCCCACCATCCCTTGTGGGACTCGAGGAATTGAACTGGCAACCTTGTGGTTGAGAGCCCGTGCTCCAACCAACTGAGCCATCTGGGAGGCAGCTCAGCTCAAGGTGCCGTGTTCAATCTTAGTTGCAGGGGGCAGAGCCCACTATCCCTTGTGGGACTCGAGGAGTTGAACTGGCAACCTTGTGGTTGAGAGCCCACTGGCCCATGTGGGAATCGAACCGGCAGCCTTCAGAGTTAGGAGCATGGAGCTCCAACCCCCTGAGCCACCGGGCCGGCCCCTCTTTCACATTTATTAATTATAGAGTTCTTATGAAAGGAAGAGCTATCCTTTCTGCCCCATTTACTTATGTATTTATATTGGTATGGACTTAGGATTTGTTTTCTTCAATGGATTGTAGTTTGATACTATCATTATTTATTTTGCTGCTCATTGTTCCAGCTTTGGCCATAGGACCTCGTTCAGGCTGGCTCCTGTGTCTTCTCAACAGGCCCCCATTCTTGTTTGAGCACTTCCTTATTTTCTGGCACCACAAGATGGTCTAGTCTCATATTTCCCTTCCCCAGCCTTGGAAGCAACCACTTTTCCAAGGACCCCTAATCCCTTTTATTAGGAGAATGTGTTTAGAACCAGATCAGAGATCTGGACACTATGTACCCTCATTGCCACCATAAAGTGTCAGGGCTCCTGGGTCCTCTCAATGAATTGAGCTAGGAAATGTATGCATACACACATCTGTATCCTTTGCTTTGTTTATATGTATGTATATTTAATGACACCATAATTTGAGTGCTTTGTGACAGGCACTGGCTAAATGCTTCATACATGTTATCTTGCTTAGTTCTTGTGATATGAGGAAATATTGGCATCCCTACCTTTACAAGTGAGAGTGGAGAGGTTGTGTCTTACCTTAAATCACGTGGGCAGTGAATGCTCTGTCACTCCAAAACACTGCTCTGCACCACTGTTGTATACCTCACAGTTGCCTTTGTATGTATAATGGGTAAGTCCTAGCTTCAAGATAGCATGTGAGGATTGGAAACTTACTCCTTTCATAATATTGTTTTCTTCAACAACTAAATGATTGTATGTCATTAACGCTGTGTTTTTGATAACTTATTCTTCAGATAGGAAAGTTGGTGTTAATACTTTTCTTTAAGATAAAAGACTCAAAATATACTTTTAGAATTATTTCTTTGTATTTATTAGTAATTTTTGGTATAGTTTAGCTTGGAATTGCTTTAACACATTCTGATGGTACAGTTTGAGTATATTAAGAAAATAGCCTTTAATATAATTTCCTGAAACATTAAAAAATCAGAGCCTGACTTTCCTAGTTGATATTAATTATCTAGCACATTTTAATTTAAATTTTAGTCCATTAGCGGTTTGTGTGTGGTCTAAGTACTCTTCTGTGTGAAAGAACAGTTCTGTTGTGTTTATATAAGAATATTGAGCTTTGTTATGTACACCTAATTTTGATTTCTTATTTGGGAATAGTAGAAAGGGAAAATTACGGAAGCAGTCACTTGAATATGAAATTAATTTTTCTTACAAATGTCGTATATTTTATATACTTGCATTACTTGTATATTTTTGTATTTTATATGCTATTGATTACCCCACTGTAGAAATGCATCTTCAATTTTAGTCTGGCTGGCATGCAACAGACTGTAGGATCACGTTCCTCACTTGTCTAGACGCTACAGGCCCAGAAAATATGAACAATATTAGCTCTATAAAACATTTAAGAAGGAAATAGCTACAGATTTTGTATTTAGATTTGATATATGATATGAATGATTTCTGGATTACCTATGCCAAGTAGTCTCTTTCATTATTGTGGAATAGTGGGAGTTTATAAAAATTACGTAACTTAATTCATAACGTTTTATTAATCAAGTGTAGACCTAAAATATTTTCATTTAATTGTAAAATTGATTAAAATAGGTATAAAATATAAATTATATATAATGTAAACATATTATTGAAAACAGTATACAGAGAAATTCAAAATTAGCTCTCAATTACCAACAGTAGATAGTTTTACTATTTGGGGGAGAAAGAGATTATGTGAGTATATACTTGAAATTGCTGTTTTTTTTTGGAGTTTTGGAGAAGTTTATTAGACAGCTGTAGTAACTGGAAAACTTACTGCCAGAAACTCTCAAATGCAATTTTGAGACTGGTTTGGAGTTGCAGCAATTAGTGTATAACTAACAACGCTAAAGTTAGAGTGCTGAAGTTGGAGAATTTTTCCAAATTATGGTAGAGTCAATGTCAGCTCTTCTTACCACTTCTATTCTAGTGTGCCCTTGAATAGGAGAAAGGGGTTGCAGTTAGGTAATGCATCCACAATTGTGTCAACCCCCAGATCTCCTTTGGGAGGTGCTCTTTGTCACATGTGTCCTGGTAGGAAAGTAGTTTGAGCCCCAGTGGTCTAGACCCTCAGCACCCCACTCCTGGACCACACTCCCAGCTTTCTTTCTCAGGTTCCCTTCTGTGCTGTGATAGTTACATTTATCGTGATAGACTCACACACCCATGTGTGGAAAGGTAATCCACACAAAACGGTTAAAATCAGTGTTCGAGTCCTTTCTGTTTTCCTCGCAATTTTTTGGAGAGTGAAGGCCAAAAACCTCTTTCTCTAAGATCTCTCTGTACAGCAGTCCCCCATCTGTTGACTTTGGAGAGCCCTGGTAGGGACACTTCTGTGGCACTGGTGTGTATGAAGATGTTGCCTTTCCCCCAGGCTACTGAGAAGGCCAGAGGCCTGGCTCACCTCCCCGCCATGCTTCTGACCCACCAGGGCCTTTCCAGTAACGACCTGCGGTGGCCTCGAGGCGGAGCCAGCTGCCCCAGCAGTGGGCAAGTAGACAGCTGCTGATCCCCAGTCATCTGATCTGTCCAGTTCGGCCTCAGATTTATATAATCAACATGATTCATCATCTTGAATGATACTATTTTCAGGTCTTTTAATGCCATGAATTGAAATTGCTGTTTTTAACTGTGTAATAAGGAATATAATTCTTCCAGTGCAGGCTTGTTCATTACCTCTTTCAAACCCTTTTTATTTTGAGGAAAAAGGTGGTTCATAACTTATAAAATAGTGCCTACTTGCTTCTCATTTCAAAGAATGAAACTTATTGAGGAGAAATGATGTCCTTCCCTTAAACTCAGAACAATTAATTATATCATGGATACATGTTTGCATAATATAGTTAAATTGGTATCACGGAAAGCCATCAGACTGTCCCTATAGGTACAATGACTTTTTAAAGAAATATATTTGAATGCATGCATTCCATGAGTGTGTTCTTCAAGTAAGCAATTTTTGTAGACTAAACTTTTTTTTTCCTTTGGTTATTGTTTTTGGATTATTTCTTTTGGAGATGTTGGTATATCATTTTCAATGCCTTCATTGGTGGCAGATCGTCATATCTTGAGAGCACATTTAGTGTTAGAATGGTCACAGGTTATTTGAAGCCAAATATGAATAAAGTATATGATATGATATTGAACAGTACTGTTTTAGTTAAAAAATAAGGCATTTTTGTTTATCTTAATTGATTCTGAAAACTGGTCTAATAGAGTTAAAAAAGTGTTTACAGTGGTGATTCTTCTACTTTTTGGGTCTCTTCAGAACCTCACAACTCTTACATAATTTCAGCAAAGAACTCATAACGATTGCCCAGCCCAATAAAGTATGGTCTCCCAAGGTGACTGCTTTAGAGATAGGCCTCATTTAGATATAGACGTGGTTGAGGTATGTTGGAAAGAGATGTTTAGTTTGTAGTCATGTCTGCTGTAAATGAATATGGCATATGCTTTTTGGTTAGTGGAAAAAAGTCCTTCATAAGTCCATCAGCTGAGGTTCTAGTTCATAAACACATGAGAATAATGTGTTATATATATGAAATATTTGTGATAAGCGTACGTAAGTCAAAATAGAGTGTTTAGCTTGGGTGCCCACAGTTTCAGAGACATTTTAAAATTGCTAGGCTGTTACAATTCTTGATAGTTTCTTTGTGTATTTGTATATAGTTAACTCATCAAATGTTCTCTGAACATAATATATGTTACAGATTATAGTGCTAGAGGTGTAAAGACATGAAAATGAACTAGACATGGATTCCAGCCGACAAGAAGTTTATTGTTTTTTGGAAAAGGAAAAGCCTTCATACTGTATGTTAAATCTTAGCAGTTATTTTAGTAAATTGTCAAGCTCTAATGTTTCTTTATTTTGTTTTTATAACAAAAGGGAAGTAGGACCTGCTTCATTAAAAGAGTCTTTCCAATTTATATTTTAGAAATGCTTGGTGATAATGTTAAGTCAGATTATAATATTTTATGTTTGAGTAAAGAAAATTAATGTCTCTTTGTAGAAAGAAATAAACACTAGTTTATTTGGTATAGGAGGTAGTATTGTAATTGAATAACTGTAGTATATTTCCTGGACCTGGCCATTTAATTTGAAAGTGTTTTAAATTTTAAGACAGTTCAATGGGATGTGTTAGATTGGTATGTCCAATGTTTGCATAAAGAATACTTTTTGTTTATCTTAATTGATTCTGAAATACATTCAAGAATACATTCAAGGGCCACACTTGTGGTCAGTAGAATTTTAAGAATATTAAAGCTACACTTTTATGTTTGAACTTAGATTTGTGGAAATTACACTTGTATATAATTAAAGTATGAGTGGACGTAAAGTTTCTTAAAACAATAATAAAACTTTGCTTGCTTTCTTATCTCAGTTTTAAGAAATGGTAACTATGACACTTCACATTAATACCTTGAGTTTATCTGTGTAATAAAATAATTAAGATAAGATGTAGATTAATTCTGTGGGAAGCTAAAAAGGCAGTGGACTTCAACTTCAAAATAACAGCTAGATGAAAAATGTGTATTATGTTTCTCTTAGGTGACAACATTTTGTGCCAGTTAGTTTTATGTAAAATCAGGATTTTTGTATATATTTTCAGGGAAGGGAGCTGAACTGGTTAAAAGCTACTGTGTGTTAGGCATTTTACATAAATTATTGCAAGGATCAAATGAAATAACTTTGGAATGAAGTTTCTGCATATTTCAAGATGAGCTTGAGATGGGGAGAAGGAAGGCCCATGAC
The DNA here is from genome assembly GCF_036562045.2 of Rhinolophus sinicus. Classification (NCBI taxonomy): domain Eukaryota; kingdom Metazoa; phylum Chordata; class Mammalia; order Chiroptera; family Rhinolophidae; genus Rhinolophus; species Rhinolophus sinicus. Next base: position 59,358,359 of record NC_133756.1, on the reverse strand, counting down.
AGCGTTTTGTTACACAATATCACCCAACTAATATGTGCTGGGACTGACATTGAGACATACCTGTTGTCTGTCACCACAGCCTCTGCTCTTTGCACTATGCTATATAGTCTCTGAAAGTTGATATTTTAAAGGTATTTCAGTTAGAAATTGAATAATATTAATGACTTGTATTAGTGTAGTTTTTATCACTGCCCATCATTTTGAAATTTCTTCTCTTTTAGAAGAAGTCTTATATATGACCCTTATTAACCCCCCTTTTTTTTTTGAGGGGAGCAAGGGCGATACATACCACTGGACTCCATACCGTAGGAACATACTCAGTTTATTAATTTCAGTGCTGAGTTAGGAGTTGGAAGTAAGTTCTTGCTTTTCTCATGGAGAGCCGTGTCAGCTGACAGCTACCTGGTCCTTTCCCACCTCCTTAATTCTAAATGCGAGGTCATCTCCCAGTGGAACATAAATGTATTATCTTGATTTTTGTATTCTTCTTGAATGTCTAGCGGAATTCAGTGAAAGAATCATTCACTATCTTAGTCCAGGGCTCTTAACTTGCCTTCCACACGTACCTCATTAATCTAGCCTTGGTTTTTCACCATCACTGTGATTATTTAAATGTGTGTAGTGTCTTACAATGTGTAAAATGTGTTCATATCTATTGTCAATTTTGTATAGCTTGGACCTGAATATAAAGACAGAGCAAGGACTTTGTTAACTTAGGCTTTTAAAAAATTATTTAAAATATCCTGATATTTAGATTTCTGAATTAAATTGTATGTATTAGTAATAAGTATTTACAATGAGAAGTTTAGTTATGTGCTGACTAGAACATTTTTCTTACTGTCACCCATAGTTTCCTTGTAGAGATGCTTTATTCTGTAGCCAAAGGTGATGTCTTTTATTTGAAGGTTCAGAAGTCCATCTGGAATTTTAGTGAAAATAAATTTTATTCTGATCATTTGCATAGTGTATGTAATGCAAGTGGTGACCATCAGCTTACAGATAAAGTTGAATCTTAGCAGTATTTTAAAGTTCAGAAGTTAAACAAATAAAGGTTATACAAGGAGAAACAAAGCCTTTCATATACATTAAATTAGGAACCGTATCTGTTGATCTATAAAATGTCCTCCTTATGTGGCCATCTCAGGCTAATTTTACAAGCTTGTACTATTTATATATACCCGATGTGCTGGAGAACTATAATCTTAAGATAATTATTTAAAAGTACTTCCTTAACTTGCAAGTAACTCACTTTCACCTTCCCCTCCTGGCTACTGTGGAAATACTCTTGTTAAGTTGTTTGCATGAGTTACTAAGAATATTCTTCCTAAGCCTTAATTGTTTTCCAGTTATTTTTGCCACTATTATTTTACACACACAGGAAGTAGAAGCAGACATTTTTTTAGGGCGTGACTTCCATCAAAATAAGAGAGAGTGATGTACCAACTGGCAGGGATGACAATTGTTACTGGATCACTGAGCTGTATTCCTTCTAGCGGGTCTCTCCAAGGAACTCAACTTTCAAGAAAAGAAGTCTCAAAGAGGTTTGGTAGCTTCCCTACCTTTGCTTTGAGCTCCCTAGACAGCACAAGCAAAACAACTCACAATGTTCGGATTTGCTAGGAGAAAACAATTTGGAGATATTTAAATATAAAATGAGCCCTCTAGGCACATTGTGTTATAGTATGTATGGTAAACAGTTGGGTTGAAATAATAAATGTATGAACCAGATAGCCTTCTTCTTCTTCTTCTTCTTTTTTTTTTTTTAACAGACCCTGTGTTATATAGGTAGATGCAGTTTTGGAATCCTATCCTTGAAGTTATGGAATGGCTACCCTGAGCTGGGAAAATAATTTTGTGATCTCAGAAGGAGTTGAGTAAAGAAAATTTGCTCTTCACACCACATTTCCCTTTTGTTGAGAAAAGTAGACTGGGAATGGTGACAAAGCAAAGAGATGTATTGGTTGAAGTTGTAGAAGATGAGCAGCAATTTAAGGGGATTAAAATAACGACTTTTCAGCTGTAAATTGCAGAGGACAGACTTGATTTCCTAAATAAAACCGAAGACTGAAATGAAAGTCAACATAGAATTAACTAGTGCGCATGTACGAGCGAGCCTGCGAGCAAGCATGCGCACGTGCGTGGGTATGTGTGAATGAAAGACTCCATTTGGAAGGATGTGGACAGGTGTAACTGAAAAACCACTTGTATATAATTGGTTTTAAAAATGCTTTGATTTGGAAGGCCATTGAGACATATAATTCATTGCCATATGTTATGCATAACTTGCTGGAAAACTGTCACTGCTGTTTTTGTGGCCTCGGATAAATACACCTTATAGAAGTGTAACAACATTGGTGTGTCACCTGAAAATGGATCCGAATATGTACGTTTTTGTAGGAAAGCATTGTGGTACAGATATTGTATAGCTTAATTGGCATATTGTATAGCTTAATTGGCATATTGTGATAATTTTTTTTTCTATATTATGAAAAATTTTTAAACAACTTTATTGAAGTAAAATTTCCATTATATTTAATCGTAAAATTTACCCATTTTACCTATAAGTTCTTATAAGGAGGTTGTCTTTGTTTTAAAATGAGTCCAAGATGACTGAGAAATGGGAGAAAATTGCTTTTCCTTACATATGCAATTGTATTATGCTTTATAATAAAAAGCTAAATACGATTCTGTATTCAAATTTCTAAAATTTAAATTATACATGCTAAAATTTTTGTTTACATTTTGTAATGCTTTAGTGGAATGTAACATTTCAAGAAGATGTTTTAATACATTTTAAAGGGGTGCTGGAACTCTTCATTAATGTGATATACAACAGGGTGCATACTGATTTTTCTGATCTGTATGTTCTGGGCTTTTTTCCCCTTCTTTACATAGGGCATGGAAATAACATAGTTTCTGTTATTTTTCATCTTGTTGGTCCAGGAATCTCCTGTTGTCATGAGATGAAACAAAACTATGTGTGTTTGAACCAGCACTCCCCTAAGTGGCACTAGTTTTGATTTTGTACTAAATTGTGTGTGATTTCTTTTACAAATTAAGTTGTGTCAACTTTTTTTTAAATCCCAAGCAGTATTTTCTTTTATGTTTCAGAGTGAACTTGCATGGTTGATTAGAATCTTCACCTTTTAAAGAGATGAAGAGAAAAATCTAGTTCACTCTTGTGAATTATAAAATATTTTGGTTCCAGGTCCAAGTTTTTCTTTGCTTGGTATTACGAGTTCTGACAATTAAATTTGCGAACTTGTTGCAACGATGTTGCTAACCTTTTTTGGTATCAAGGGGATTATTCATTATGAATTTGTACCAACTGGACAAACAGTTAATCAAGTTGACTATTTGGAAGTGCTGGAAAGGCTGGGTGAAAAAGTTAGACGATCTGAACTTTTCACCAATTCATGGCTCTTGCATCACGACAGTGCACCACCTCATAGGGCACTGTCTGTGAGGGAGTTTTTAGCCAGTAAACAAATAACTTTGGAACACCCTCCCTACTCACCTGATCTGGCCCCTAGTGGCTTCTTTCTTTACCCAAAGATAAAGGAAATATTGAAAGGAAGACATTTTGATGACATTCAGGACATCAGTGGTAATACGATGACAGCTCTGATGGCCATTCCAGAAAAAGAGTTCCAAAATTGCTTTGAAGGGTCGATGAGGTGCTGTTGTTTGTGCATAGCTTCCCAAGGGGAATACTTTGAAGGTGACCGTAGTGATATTCTGCAGAGAACTATGTAGCACTTTTTCTGGGATGAGTTCACGAATTTAATTGTTTGACCTTGTATGTCCAAAGTGAGTGCCCAGTAATAGTTAATAACTCGCATGGTAATTAAATTATTTTGATAAAAGTTTTAAACTCTTTTTCTCAGTTTTTTCACTAGTAGATGTTGGCTAAGTTCGTTATGTTTAATTGTCTTTTTTTGGGAACTTGATCATTTTTTACTCTGTTCCACTTTTACTCTGATCTTTCTGGTCACTTGAACCTCTTGTTTGTATTTCTTGTAGCATATAAATAGTAATACTTCAACTCATGTGTAGTTGTATTAATTTTTTGTGAATAAACTGCTGTGCAGTGCTAAATTATGTTAAGATGAGGAGTGTTTTCAAAATTGCTGGCATTCTGGTCTTGAACCACTTATTTTCCAGAATTTTTATGAGAGACAAATCAGCGTAGACCCATAGATTTTTAGAAATTTGACATTTGATTAATTGCTTAATGATTCAAATTACTCTTTGAGATTTTATAAAACATTTTTTTGCTAATGTAGAAATAATTTTTTTAAAGAAAATGAGCAGATGATAAATTACCATGAAAGCTCCACTTAAAAATATATTTTTTGCATTGTCATATGTGATTTTGGGGAAAAACAATTTTTTTGAGATGTTGACACTTGAATGTGTAAAATAGTTTTGCTGATTTTTGGCCTTAATTTAAAATTTTAGTGGGTTTGCATTAAATAAATGATGTATTTTTAGCTCTTGGACAATAGATGGCAGTGTTGTCTTACGTGATCCTTAGTAGCTATAACATACATGAAAAGTCAATTTCACGGTACAAATAGTCTTCTTATAAAATTGTTGGATGTCATTAAATTGGTTAACACTTTATTTTTTATGATTTATTGCTTTTTAAACTTTTTACTCGTATTTATATAAAAATTGGACAAATTGACCTTTTCAGAGGCAGCGTGATGTGCAGGTATCAGCCCACCGTATATGCTGGAGAACAGATGTGAAATAATTCGTTCACTGATTTACTGGCTGACGTCTGCATGGCTGTGTTGCCCTGACGGTGCTGCTTAGAATGTGGTCATTGTCCTCTTGTCCATACAAACTGACTGAGGTGGGAGTTTTGAATCTAAGGGCAAACATTTGTTACCTTTACCATTGCATTGCTTTCACACTTACTAAAAGCTAAACTTTGCATAAAATGCAACTTGAATTGCTCATTAGTCCTCAAATTTATTAATATGTAAGGTTAAAGAAGCTTACTATGAAAAGAGAATGGAGTCAACTACAGCCCTTAAAAATGCCCCCACCCTTTTATACTTTAACAACATGTTTTGATGGTTAATTTAAGGGGAACTGATTTGAATACCCCAGGCCTTTGTAGAGACTTTCCTTTTGGTCCTCCCTTCAATGTAGCTTGGCTGGTGATTCTCAAATTTAAGAGTTTGTAAGAATTTTTGTACAGTGTTATACACATAGATTCATGTGTATCATAAATATGTGTGATTTAATGGCCTTTTTTTTGCAGTAATTGTGCAACCTATATATTTTTTTGCAGTAATTGAGTAACTATACATTAGATCACCTAATCTGATCATTTTTGATCCAAACTCCTTGTATGCACTGTACCTCTATTTGCACTGCTGCTATTCAGCTTATGTCCCTGACTTAGAGACACAGAGCGAGTGGTACCCCAGCTAGTGCCTATCTTGGGATAGTTTATCTGTTTTACATGTTCTCTCCCATGGCATTGGAGTTCCTTCTTTCTGTCTTAGTCATCTTTACCTTTGACATCTCAGACACACTGTTGATTAGTTTCTCTGATTCGTGACTATAGTCAACTATTAAGTCGGACTATAAGACCAGCTAGTGTCATGTATTAGCTACATGGCTTTGGGCAAATGACAATATGTCTGTGCTTCAGTAGCCTCGTTTATTTGATGGAGATGACAACAGTCCTTTCTAAAGATTAAATGTGATTCAGTGTGTATTTAGTATTACCACTACCATTATTAAACATAGTACCTGGCACAAGATAGGAATTTGGGTGCTTTTTGTGTGTGCATTGGTGAAGAAGTAAAAACAATTTTTTGATTATAGTATATTAAAATAACTTTATTTTTATCTTTATAGCAGAATAAAAAAAGTATATTCTAAAAGTTAAATAAATGTGGTATGTGGTGTCTGTGCATGTGTGAATCCCTTGAGTTTTTCAGTAGAATCCCATTTAGGTGGCTGTCAAGTCCAGTCTGCATAGTCTTGACATGTCTTGGATAAGATCCTCGTACTATCACTTTTCCTGACATGGACGCTACAAATTATATTGAATCAGAAATCTAATTTAATCTATTCTTATTAAATTGGAAGCAGTAATTGCTTTCAATTTAATGGGATTGAATTCAGTATTAGAAATTTTGATGGTCTTTCAAACTTAATAAAATTTGGTTATATATATTTTCATTTATTTGTGTGTATGCATGTGTACTTGCAGAGAGAAGTGATCTTGGAGTATGACTTGTATTTAAATGTTGAGTTACTTGCAATGTTGGGTAAGGGAGCATAGTACAAGGGTGGCAGTGAGAATGGCACTTCTCATTGCCCCCTCCCCCTTTATACCGAGGGAATAAAGCAGAGAGAAATAAAACTAAGGGCCTTCAAAATGGGATTTTCATACATTCAGAAATAGGGGAAGGAAATTAAGAGCCTCTAGAGAAGATCTGGAATGTTGTTTATCTTTGAGGGTAAGCATCCAGCCCTCCTAAAGATGAAGAAAGTGTTGTGGGTGAAATGAAATCCTTCAAAAATTTATTCTTTATATTCATTCTTTCCCACTAAATCATTTTTAGTAATATCTAAGTTTACCAATTTTCATGTTTATACTGTGCTATTTCTTGACTATGTTATGAACAAGAGGTGAGGCTAATTAATGACCCAAATACATTTCTGAGTTAATGTCTAATTATTGCATTTGATCATGGATTCTGTTTCACAGAAGATGTAGTACTACGGCCCACCTCTCTGGCTCCCGCTTTGCTTTCACACTTTTCGTGTTTTCAGTAACCATTTAGCTACCATCATATCAGCCATTGTCTTTCTTTCTTTTTAATTGAGTTGCAATGTAATTTGAGATGGAATCATTACTTATTAACTGATTTTGAAATTTGCTATATAAAAAACTACTTGATGACTACAATTTGAGTAAAATTTATAACAAGTGAATCAAAGATAAATATAGATGATTGAGAATATTTTCTTCTTTCCATGTGAGAGCTGAATTGTTAGTTGGCTTATAAAAATAAAGGAACTGTGAGGGTGCTCCAGCATAATTATGTTACGGTCTAATAAAACCCTTTAGGAAATCATTGAGAGATGTAAAAATGGAAGACATTGAAAATGGTGTACAGATCTAAATATGAGATCAAATTAAGGCAAAGAAGCTTTAGGGAGAGCATTTGACGCTTATTTCCATCTCATTTGTAGCAGCTTTTTACCTTGTGACTTAGGTAAGTTGAAATTCATGTATAAACCATAAACAAGGGCTGTTTTTCCTGGGGAAAAAAAATAACTCTTTACAGTTTTAAATATAGGTTATTTTTCTATTAGCATAGAGATAGGAAGAATAGTGTATTGAAGAGTTTTTGCATTTGTGAAATGTAAACAGGTATGTGAATGTATTCAGTGTTTGTGTACTCTTCATGTAATAATTTAAATATAAATACCTTTTCCTTGCTAAATGTTTATAAAATACATTATAAAAACAATAAAATTACTTTGCAGAATCTTATGCAATGTAGAAGTGTGTGCATTACTTGTAACACAGGAAAATTATGGGATTTGACTCAGACTTTTTAAGGAATTAATGTTGGAATTTAAAAAGTAGCAATTTTGAGCCAATGATAGCTCAACCATTCTTTTTTTTCCCAGCTTAGTCTTTATTTTTATTAAAAGAAATTTTTTTTTCAGTTACAGTTGACTTCAACATTGTATTAGTTTCAGGTGTACAGCACAGTGGTTAGACATTTATATAATTTATGCAGTGATCCCCTGATTAGTCTAGTACCCACCTGGTACTATACATAGTTGTTGCAACACTATTGACCATATTCTCTAGGCTGTACTATATATCCCTATGACTATTTTGTAATTGCCAATTTGTATTTCTTAATCCCTTCACATTTTTCACCCAGCTCTCCAACCTGTCTCCCCTCGGGCAACCATCATTTTATTCTCTGTATCTATGATTGTTTCTGTTTTTGCTTGTTCTTTTTATTACGTTTTTCTGTTTCCACATATAAATGAGATCATGTATTTGTCGTTCTCAGTCTGACTTATTTCACTTAGGGTAATACACTCTAGGTTCATCCATGTTGTCTCAAGTGGAAAGAGTTCATTCTTTTTTTATGGTCAAATAATATTCCTTTGTGTATATGTGCCACCTCTTCTTTATTCAGTCATCTATTGCTGGGCACTTGGGTTGCTTCCAAATCTTGGCTATTGTAAATACTGCTGCATTGAACATAAAGATGCATATATGTTTGCAAATGAGTGTTTTGAATTTCTTTGGATAAATACCCAGAAATGGCTTAATCATTCCTAACTGAAGGATGTTTATTTATATAAGTCATTAAAATTTTCCAAGCCTCCGTTTTCTTCGAAATGAAGTGATGCTCTTCCAACCTCATGAAACCAAATGAAAACATATACAGTAGGTAATATTTTAGTTTTTGAAAATTATTTATAAATTAAAAAATGAATAACATTTATTAAGCTTGAATGTTATTATATTATAAACTGACGGTTTTTGAATTCCTTGCTTTCATCTGTTACATTTCAGATGTTTTTGCACAATTTTGGAGCTCAATTCTTAAATATACCAAAAGGTGGCACTGTTTACCTATGTTTAATATTTTAATTTGCTTTTTATGAAAAAATGTTGGATATTTTATCTGCAGATGTATTAAATTGAGGTTATATTTTTTTATATTTAATTTTCTGTTTTGTAAATGGATCTTCAATTCATGTAAGATTTACAAGACCAGGTTTCACTTTAATTTTGAAATGGTTTGGAATTTCAGATATTTAACAATCATTTTATAGACATAAACTCCTGTATAATACAGTGTAATTAATGATAAAACCTTGTATTAATGTGACAGCTAATGTTTCATGGAAAACATAGTTGCTTTTGTATAGCAAAAACCATTAATTTTTTTAAGCCTCTAAAAACAATCCAGTGATTAAAACATAATGGCCATAAATAAATGATTTGTGTGGCTTTTAGGTGACACCACATAGGTTGATGCATTTTGGAATGTTATTTTATTTTAAAAGTACCTTTGAAAATTTAGCCAAATCTTTCATTGTTTGAATTTCCTACTGGCAATGTTGTGATGAAAGGAAAATCTAGGTTCTATGAATAGCTTCTCTTGGTGAGAAATGCAAAAATTAGAGAATATGAATTTGACTTGAAGTGAAGATTATTTATATAGCAGGATGTGGTAAATACACTTCCTATACAGTTAGGTGAAAACCTCCTGATTGTTCATTCATAGAGCATATTACATCCAACACAGTTTATGACCCAAGCAAGATAATACAAGCAGGATATTTTTATGTCCAATTAAAGCTATCTAAAGAATTTGCCAATGATTTTTACTGGAAGCAGAAAAGCACAAAACACTTCTGTTACTAATATAAAATGCCTAATTCTTGTTTTGGGGATAAGGTTAAGAAACCTAAGATAATTTCAAGTGTGTTTCCACTGTTTTTTAAAATTTAGAAGTAGAAAATGTTTCAAGTGAACATGTGTGTTTCAGTTTTTATTGTTTGTCTTTCCATATCACTTTTAAGGTGATATTCTAATCCTTAGAAATAGAGTTTACTCTTTTCCCATTGAAAACTCATCGTGATAACTCTGAAGTGACTGCCTCAGTAACTAAATGTATATAGTTTGGTGAATGTGGAGACACTTGGCAGTTAGGGTTTATGTTCATGTGAGTGTATGTGCTTATATTTAAATGTTCACTCTTTTTGCTGCCTTTGTTGATGTTGGTAATATGATACACATGTGATTTATCTTAATTTTTTATTATTTTTTTTAATTTTTAAAAATGCATAATTAAAGGAGGATTTGATTATTCAGCAACTGTTCCAGTAGCCCAAGACTATCATTTATATATTTTCTTTCAGTATTTGACAATTGTTCTGTGAGCTATGAGTAGTGTGAAAAATAGAAGGAATGTATTATAACACTTGAATACTTCAGAGCCCATACTTTGAGGATATTCTTATTGTAGATATTAAAAAATAGTGTTTTAATTATTTAGCAAGAATCTGATCTGCTATTTCACCTTTTTTTTTGTAAATATAAAATTCTGTGCATTTGGTAAATAACAAAGGTTTATTTTCTAATTGATTTGGTGGTTTCAGATTTTTGTAAGGAAATTATAAAAGCAAAATGTACTCAGAATGACTTTTAAAAACTTGTTTCTGGACACTAAATGGAAAAAGACAGCTAAGTGTCCCAAAAATGCTTTCAACAGGTTTCTTCTCCCCCCGCCCCCTCTCTCCGTCCCCACCCAGGCTCTCTGTAATTTCAAATTTGTCTCTCATGGTAGGAGGTGAAGTAGTCAAATGTAATATTATACAAGCTATATTTTTTCTCCAAATAACACTGGTGATTAAAAGAAATCCAATCAAACAGCATTATATATTCGTTATGAAAAAAACATCTATCATGCGGGCTTCATCTAAGGCTCCTTTAGATGCTTTATAATGTGCTAATTTATGCTGATGATCTTACCTCATGACCCTTGTGTGGCGTAGATATGTTAATATGTTACATCTTTTTAAATTTGAGTCCTCTTTGTTGGTTGAAAATGCTTGTTAGTCCATAGTACCACTCAGCAGTCTGTGTCAAAGACTGGACAAGAACAAGAAAAGTGTATTTTTAGAATCAGTTACTTTAAGCATATATTAGTAATAGAGGAAATTATAAAATAGATGTAATTTTAATAAGATTGAACATTCACTGAAAATAGTAAGTACTCCAAGTACTGTCAGCTTTTAATTAGGAAAGAGAGTTGGGTCATTGGTTTTATTAAGCAAGGGCTTATTAACATCTTTTGAGTTTTTTCTTTGTTTTTAAAAATATCAATAAAAAATATCATAAGAGTGAGGAATAAACATAACACAGGCAGTTTTGAAGAAGTCAACCATTTTATTAACACCCATTTTTCTATTCTGTAAATTTGGTTATGTGTCTAAAAATCCCCATGGGAAGAGAATACTACATATATGTGGCTGAAGATTTCAAGAACAAGGTAAAGAAGACCAAGGTCTAAAACACGTGGGAGAACTAAAATATTTTTGAAAATTTGTTAAAAATTTCATAGAAGGAAAACAATTTACATGACTTAAATATAATTCATTTATTATCCTTCTTCACCCACAGAAACTTCTCCTTTTAAATTATATTTTGTCTTTTTTACAGAAAATATTTACTCTAGGAGGGAATTTTTTTCCTTTTTATTTATTTTTATTTTTTTATATATATTTATCCCTTCATCTGAAAGTGTAATGCTCCTTTAGCTTTGCCTTAAAGTTGCTGTCTCCTATTGTTCCGTCTCATTTTGAACTGACAGACAGGTATCCACTCAAATGTCTGATAAACCTGGGGAAATTTTTAAGTTAGCATGCTCGGTATAACTGAAAAAATATTTTTCAAACCTCTCTGGGCCTGTGACCCCTTATCTCTAAAATGGGTTATGGAGTTGCTGGGAAAATTAATAAATGGTTGATAAATGTTAGCTATTATTATATTAAGTATTGATAAAGAAGATTCACCATTATATATGTTTTAAATCTGAGTCTCTGAAATGAACTGGTAACTTAATGGAATTTGATTTAAACATGTATTTAATCCCTTTTAATCTCTCCTTAAATGTCTCTTAGTTTTATGTGCTTCTATCTTGCATATCTTTTTCTGTTGATGAGAGCTAAGTAGGAAATGAGGCAAAATAGGATACTGAAATAACATAATAAATAGATGGCTTCTTTGGGGAACCAGTGAGGCAGCATGGGGCGATTTCATAGGAATAAGAGATGAGGAGATGGAAGAGTTGAGGTCTTGCTTCAAAGATGATACTGATTATTAGTGAACTCATTTATCTTTTTTCAGCTTTTTAAATCTCATCTGAGAGATAATTCATTTTGACTGTTCTAGAAGTGTGAGGGACAGGTCAGTGTTTTTTCACACACAGTGTCTCACTTTGAAAGTGGTAAAGCACTATATTAAGAAATGCCAGGTGTGAAATCCTTCCTGAACATATCTAACTTCATTCCTCCTTACCCTGTTTCCCCCCACAACACACCTCAACTCAAGATCTTCCTTAACACCGTGCTATGATCTCTACTTGTAACACTTTAATATTAGAAGTATTGGAATTTTTGTTTACATAGCTCTCCTATTAGACTGAACTTCAGTACAGATATAGCCCATTTTCTTTGTATTCATAGTACCTACTACCATATTTGGCCTGTAATAAGCAATGTTTGTTGAATAAGTTTATATCAATATTCATGTCATTCATGAGAAATAATTAAAATTTACTGAATGATTATATAGAGTACAGATTTGGTTTCTCATTTGTGTTGCCCTTTTTTACTATTTGGTGTAAAACAGTGATGATTTTTTACCTCCTGAAAGAATTAAATTTAGCATTTTTCTAGTTCAAATAGTCTTTTATAAATTCCTGAGACCCTTTTATGAGCCTTGCCATAGTAAATGGCCTTATTGGTGCTTAACAAATGTTGTGATTCATGGGCACTTAAGTATAGATTTCATGCATAAAGTGACTGAATAAAATAGGCACATTGTTCTTTGTTAGTTTTCTCAATTGGTTCTTTTAATTTTCCTGTTCTTACTGGTGATACCTTAAGGCATCTGGCCAGTGTTGAGTATTTCTTCCTGACTCATCATTCTTTCTGCCACCTGCCAAAGAAATGCTTTTACTTTAGTCAAGAACATTTGGAGTTAGATTTCATTATTGGTGTAGGTCACGGACCACCTGATAAGTCTCACCATATCATACTAATTAGCATTGACTGCCAGCTACTAGAATGTTTAATTCTGGTGCTATACTATTTTAAACTTAAAGATGTTGTGGAGGATGGAAAAACCCTTTGTCTGAATATGAAACTAGCCACCAAATTTGAAGATTGTTTTCCCATTCACAGTGCAATTTCCCTTCGTGTGAAGCCCAGTAGATTGTATTAAATTTACTTTTATATAGTCTTTCAGGATCATTAGAATTTTTCTTTCAGTATAGTTAAATCACTCTTCTTGAGATAATTTAAATAAGAGGAAATTGAGAGCTGGGAATTAAAAAGGAAGAAAAATGACTGATAGGTCATATGTAGAGGTTTTAACCTTCCATCCTGGAAAAGATACTTCTGGGCCCTGGTACATACCATCTCATATCTGAAAGCTGGGAGGAAGCTGAGATATGTGTTGGAGGGTTCCTGGAACCTTGTGGGACCCAGAAAATTGGACTCTGTTACAGTAAGAAAGGAATCGATTGGACTTACAATATTTGGATACAATGAACGCTTCTTAGAAAGCGTTTTATCTGTTGCAAGTCAAAAAAAATTTACTCACGTTTCAATGAAATTGTAGACAGGAAATCCTGAATTTTCTAGAGAACCTGAAAAGTACAGCAACAGTCATTACAAACTGGAAGAGTAAAATACCACATATAATCCTTTCTTTCAGTACTGCAGTATATTGTAGTAAATTTAAAATACTTGGTAGGGACTTCCATTGGTTCTTTTTCTACCTTTGGTCTCCTTATCTTCCCATTAGATCTTAAAATTCCCCCCAAATATTCTCCTGCTGTGGGAATTTATGGAAACATTAGCTCCCTGACTGGGGGGAGACTACTTTCCAGATACATTTCTATAGGGGGAAACCTATGTAAATCTCTTGAGAGAAGGTTGTGTTGAGCATAAAGAATAAGTACTATAGGTGGGAGGACAGATAAGAAAAAACTTGCTCGTAAGGTGGCATCTTTTGAGTTAGATTCTGTGCAAGGTTGACCACCTGCCTTGTGATCTTAGCGAAGCCATTTAATCTTTCTGAGCCTCAGTTTATTTACATATAAAATGAATGAGTTGAACTCCAGTGCTCTCTGGTTCTCTATAAATTCACTTATTCATTAGATATTCATTGCATGCCTGTGGTGCTTGCTGTGTAGTCAACAGTGAACAAGACAGATGTGGTCTGACCCTTGTAAGAAGACTCCTATCTCCCTATCTCTGTTGATCTGTCCTTCTCCTAGTCCTTACCTTATCTAGTACTTGGGTGGATAATGAGGAAATGAAGCAATGTGAAATGATTAATTATAATTTGGGAGAACCTATCTGCTTTTATTTACAAAGTGAACCAGCATTTTGGGGGAAAAACACAACTTATAAAGAACATAGTTTATATAGTTAAAAATGTTGCTGAAATGAAGAAGTGAATTATCTGTTAGTGGAAATTACTGGGTGACTTGGGAGTGAGAGAAGTGAAAGACTGAGAATGATCTTAAGTTAATAGAAAAGATTTATCCTTGACATTGGAAAGTAATTAAAAAAAGTATTTCAGCTTTTTTGGGGTAGTTATTCATGCTGTTGTGTATGCTATAGATCAGATTTACACATAATTTTTTTGGGGGGAGTGAACCTCATTGGTATGAGTCAGCTTTGCTATCTTGAGCATTATGCCTTTAGTCTGGAGAATTGAAATTTATTATCTTGCAAAAAAGGGAAAATAATTTGAATAGAGTTAATAAAAATGAGAGGAGTAAACTTTTACTTAAGTAATACAGTAAGGCACCCAAAAGGAAAAATCCTGCATTTGGCCTCTAGATCTAAAACGACAGTCTAGTCTGTGCAGGTTGGTTCAAGAGCTTTTAACAGTGTTGGAGGCACCCAGGTTAGCTCCATAGAATTTAAAACTCTGACTTCTCCCAAGATACTGATGAAAGCAACTAAATTTATTGGTTATCAGGCAGCGAGAGTAAGTTCAATTTTCTCCAGACCTATGACAATTAGAGGTTGGTTCTAGCATATCTAATGCTTAAGTTTCAAGGCTACCTCTATTTGAGAGCTGTTTTGGGGAGATAACCTTGTAACACATACATTTTAATGAGTACATTACTTTTACCACCTGCTGAAGTAGACTCGGAGTGACTACTGACCTGAAGTGAATGCCTGTGTTCAATATTAATATGGCATGTCTGGATCCAGACAGCAATCTTTCATTTTGACATGCACATAGTCAAAGTAAATTAATGTTTAAAACCCGAACACTTTAAGTTCAGCCAGTGTGTGCATTCCATAATAATCCTTCAGAAGCAGTTTACATAGAAATGCTGAGTGCTTTCTTATACTTTATTTATTATATGTATGGGTCCACATTGCAGTATTTGTAACAAGATTTATCCAGTGCTATTTTTGTGACTCACTTGTCTTGAGGTGGCTAAAGAAATTAATTATTTTCGGATTTAGTCTTTCCATATTTTAAATAAAATTACATTGTTTTTATATATTTATGCCTGGCAAGATAATAGCCTTTCAGTTATATAACTTTCAGTTATATTATTTTTAGATTTTTTTATTAAGCTAATTCCTTACTTGATTCCTGCCCGAATAATCACAAAGACTTGAAAGTATAGTAGTAATTTTTAATAAACCTGACTTGGAAATAGTGTGTATTTGTGACTATCTGTGTAACAAGAATATTGCTGGAGCATTTTTCTTTTCTTCCTTACTACCATTTTCTAAACTGGCCTTTATTGGTTAAAAAGACATTCATGGCAGATGTGGTAATGGGGAAATTATATTAACATTTAAGTATTAAATTAGCTTGTAGCCAGAGTCTCCTACTAATATGATGACATTTAGTAAGTTCAGGATTTTAAGGACCGTTGCACAAGTCATTGTTACACATTTCCTGTTTGCTTTTTAAAAAAAAGTATGTTAGATCTGCTTTTCCAGATGGAAAAATTCCATTGTGGATTTTAATGTTGTTAGTATTTTACCTTGCTTGTCAGTGTCTGTTATTTATGTATTAAGAATATGTGTATAGTGACCATATGAGAATAGTATGTGATTGGCGCCATATGAAAACAAGACAGTTTTCATAACACTTTTACAGTTTAATTTCAAAGAAAAATCTCAAGTTACATTTATTAGCAAACATATTTCAGCTCTAGGGAGTTTTTCATTCTCCAAAAAGATGGCAGATGGAAGTGAACCTAATATGTATTTAAAGAAAATATGCTGCATTTATTTTAAATTATCTCTCTTACATCAGCATGATGCTTTTATATTTTGTCTTAGAGTTATAATAAATGCCATGCTTTTGTTATAAAAATCAAAATTAGATTTTTCGATGAATGACTGTTTTCTGTTCAGAAATAAGTACGATATTTGCTTTAGAAAGTAGACCATCAAATAACGGTTAGATTATACTTAATACATTTATAGTTTTCTGAATCTTGGATATTCCTAACATCAGAAAAATATGTGTTTTACCCATGGTACAATGGATTTAGATTGGGTTTGGAAACACTGTACAGAGAACACCTATTGTTTCCATTGAATGATGTATGCCCTATAGAGATGAATTTTTTGACCCTCTGCTCTTCCAGTAGTAATGGATTTGCACTAATTTGAGCATAGCTTCCCACTTGGTCCTGTTTTCACTTCTCATGTGTGATGGCTGGCTGGCAAAATTAAACATCTGTTTTGTGCCTGTGGAAGGCAGTGTAACTAGCTGGCTCATACTGGTTCAAATTTACAATGCTGGCTTTGATTAGAATGCTATCACTACCTGAATTAACTAGTTGTGGATAAATTGCTTATAGCATATGAACATACTCATTTTTGTTCTGCTGCATGGGGAATTTTTGTCCTCATGTAAGGTTTCATGAAAGGATGTATATATTAGCTTAGGTTAATTGGAAAATCAGCATTTTAATACCACCTCTCCCTCAGAGAGTTTGTGAGTGATTTCTGCAAAAACAATATATGAGATTATATGATTGGGCATATTATTTCTGATCTGATTTTAATTTGCTTTTTATAATTTTTCCATGAAAATGCAGAGATATTGCACCTCTAGAAAGATTAAGGAATTTAGGTGGAATGTGTGCACATGTGAGTTTTTATGGTGTCTTAGACATTTGTACAAATACACTAGAGAGTAAATGAATTTTGTTCAAGTAATAAGACCTCTCAGAAAGTAAGTAGTACTATGGAGTCCTTGGAGGTCTTCGGCTATTTTGCTATAAGCTACTCCTGTACCTCCAGTGATACAAATATGACAGGCAGACATTTTCTTTGGTGAACAGTAGTTCACAGCAGACTGTGATACATACTTCTTACAGCTTTTTGGACTTATTTTACGGGGCTGGTTACAGAGAGCAAAATGTGTACATGATTACATATAATCAAGGTTAATTTTTATCAAGGGTCACCATGTTTTTGCTATGGTCTGACAGTCACGACCTACATTGAAAAGAGCCCTGTGGGTCTGTCTGGTGTATTTTTACTTGATGTCTGGATAGTTTGTTTCAGATGCTTGTCAGTTTCATTATATATTATTGTTTGCGGCTCTTGCTGGATTTTCAGGTATACCATAAAATCAGAGGTCTTTGCAATTAGATTGTCACAAGGGAGCTTCTGTTTTATGGTGTGAAAACACTCTTTAATCTTGAAGGATGAGTAATTTTGGGGACATACTCAGTTTGGTTTTGTGTTATATTCAACTGGTAGCTTATTTTGAAATAGAGTAGACTTTAGCCCTACAACCAAGATTCCAGATTTGGTTCAGTTAATTCATTCTTCAATTAGTTCTTCTTGGGGAAAATATTTTGGAATTTTCAACTCAAATGCATTTTCCTTGCTTAAGAAAAATCCAGATGAGAACTTCATTTCACAACATAGCAAATAGGGGAGAATTTATAAGAGAAATTTACAAATAGTTCCCCCTTTTGCTGGTACAAAAGGAATGAGGGGTAGTGTTTTTAAAAATGTGATTTAGGACATTTTGGTAGCTCAAAGACAAAACTTAGTGGCAGTTAAAAATGGGTATTTGGTTTTGGAGTTTTGAAATCATATTTAATTTTGGCCATATTTATCTTAGTAGTTTAAAGGATAAACAGTTCAAACAGTAAGAAAAAAGCAGTTTGTGTTTTGTCAGTTTTCAACTTTAGATATCAGCAAATCATTGCTGAAGCCTTCTTTATCTTTTGTTTGCACAAAAAACCTGTTAGAATTATGTCTGGGGGGACCATCTGCTGTGGTTCCCAGTCTTGTCATTGTGATAAGGGATAAGCTGTATAAACAGGGGCACCACAAAAAGAGAGAGAGAGAGAGAGAGAGAGAGAGAGAGAGAGAGAGAGAGAGAGAGGCAGGTTGCTTTTAGGAAGAGAAAAGTATGATGTGGATTTAATTCTATGAGGTAGACAACAGAAAGTCATAGGATTTTGCTCAGAGTATCAGGATTGAGGCTGCAATGTGTTTATTTAGAAACCACAGGTCCATGTTATATGAATGGTTTGTCTTCACATTAATATTATGTCTTCCTTTTTGATTATATGGTTCCTATTTTGGAGGACAGGCTTTTAAAAGCTCTTTGAAAATATTTCAGTATAGCACTTGACATTGCAGTATTGTGCAGATTGTCTGTTTAGTTTTTGGATTCTTTTTCCCCTAGCTGTTAATTTTTCTCTGAGTTGAATCCTCAGAAATCATCCTTTTCCTTTTTCATTTGCAGTGAAGTCATGGTGCTTCATCAGGAACAAGCCAGTCATTTCCATGGCAACACACTCTATCAAACATCACAAATCTGTCTTGCCCCTTACCTTTACACTTTCAAGTGCAAGAAGAAAGAGGTGTGTAAGCAGTGGCATTGTTCTTATAGCATGTTGGATTATAGTAGGATTGGAGGAGGGGGAGAAAATTCAATTAAAATATTAATCTCAAAAGTACCTTAAATTCACTTAGCTGTGTGTGTGTGTGTGTGTGTGTGTGTGTGTGTTTTGTTTTATATTGAATTAAACAATGTTTTTAGCATGGAAAAATGAAAATTCCAAAAAAACTGATTTGAAGACTGATCATTTAATATGTATGAGAACAGTAAAAGAATAAAAAGAATAATAACTAACCTATATTATACATGTAAACATATTATCATATCAGTCACTCCAGTCATGAGAAGGCTGCCTTTGCTTAAAGGCTCTAGTACATTCTCATCAGTTACTTCTGCTTAAGGCAGTATTAAATCAGCATGATAGTGGTACCTTGAACTTTTAAATGAATTCCAGAATTTTGTCATTTTTTTCCTATTATGGGGTGCTAGTGAGATGATGTGATTGCTTGTTTATGGAGTGGGAGACTAACCAATGTTTCATTACTGAAAATTCCATTCCCATTGATACCAGGTATTATGGAGCACATTAAATTTAATTTTTAATAATTAAAAAGTATTTTCTGCAACAACTCTGTATAGTGGCTGGTAGGTACTAGACTAACCAAGGGGATCACTGCATAAATTATATAAATGTCTAACCACTTAACCATGGTGCTATACATCTGAAACTAATATAAAATAATACTGAATAAAAAACAGTATTATTTTATATTAGTTTAAGTGTAACGTGGTTAAGTGTAACTGTAACTGAAAAAAATAAATAATTAAAAAGTGTTTTCAAGATATATTTGATTTCTTTCCCATACAAATTTTGTAAAATTTCCGGGCTTTATTGGTGTGACCAGTGAGGAGGTAAACGTTCCCCCGTGTTCCCTGTTACGTACGCACCTCGCGGTGCATCCGTGCTAATCCTTACTGCAGTCGAGTCTCTGCTGTACTGCAGACGGAGGCTCACCTGCCTGACTCCTCCCATTTAACAGCAGGCTACCTGGCGGCAGGAGCTTTTTTTCTCTGCAGGGAGCAAGTGTTCAGTTCAAGAGAATAGTGATCAGAATGAATGGAGTTAGTTGTGATAAACTTTTTTTCCTATGGCAAAGGTAAACTTTTTTCTATTCTAATTATTTTTTCTGCGTATGTATCAAATGAAGTGGGAATGTGTTCTACGTACCTATTTTGTATCTGTTTAATTCTACAGTGTATTGGGTGTCTTGGACCCACCCCCAGTGCCGGTCCAGGCCTCATATGCAGCCATCACAAGAGAAGCCCTAAGCCTGCCTCTGTCCCCACTGCCTTCCTTTCTGGCGAGCTAACCCTGGGTCTCTGTTGTGGGACACGGAGCTGCTGATGGCGAAGGTTTTCAGTCTACTGGCACGACTTAATTGGTGGACTGCATTGACATTTTTTATTATGAAATAATTGCCAGAGAAAAGGACTAAAAGAATAAGATGAGGAACAGCTTATATATAATATATACCCTCTATGTCCAGATTGAGAAGTCGAACATTACTGATCGCTGAAGCTCCCTTACGTATGGAGGGGGGTTAGGTGGGGGTACACTTTTCATCTCCCTTTTTTCCGGTTCACTCCAGAAAAGCTTCAGCCTTCAAAGGAAATCTTCCCCTCCTCTGTGCTTTCCTAGACCCAGCTCAGGTCTGTGTGTAGATTGAATCTGCCAGTGTGTTATAACCATCTGTTCCCATGTCTGTCACCTCTACCAGGCCGTGCTCCAGCTTTGTGTTCCCGGCACCGTACACAGTGGCCTGGGTGGAACAGGTGCTCAGTAAGTGTTTGTTGCATGAATGAGTGAATAGGTACAGTTCTTTTCTCACAAACAGCATTTTAATGGAGGGTTCTGTTTAGCAAAACTATTTCCATGTCTAGTCCATAGCTCTAGAGCCTTGCTGCTCTGATTTGAACAAATTGAATTAAACATAAAATCCTGTAGAACAGATGCATTTACAAGTCTCTGCTCACACAGCTGCTGGTCTATTTAATAAAAACATTGCTGTTTTGATTGAGTATTCATAGTCTTTCTTTTTGTTAACTCTATTAGTATTGTGGTGTAAGCACAGACTACAAACTCGCTGGGCTGAGTGGAAGAATTCGCCAGTGATCAGAACTGAGAGACAATAAGAGATGGATACAATGGATGTAAATAGGATGCACAGGGACAAGGTTTTATTTTTAGGTGTAGTTGTAATAAAAAGAAAAAATACATATATTGGTCCTCCCTGGATTGTAACTCCTACGTCTTTGAGCCCATATGTCTCAGGTAATTATTCTAATCTTCCCTCTCCTAAATTACCTAGGTATAACATTCGTATTCTAAATTAGAAAGAGTCTAAACAGATGCATTTGCTTTTTAAAAATTTTAAACATTCAGGTATGATTTATATCCAATAAAATGTACAGGTCCTAAGTGTTTAGTTCAATGATTTTCCCCCCCATTTTATACATTCATGTACCACCACCTAAAGAAGAAAGAGAATATTTTCATCCCCCCAAAAAATTTTGTTGTACCTTTTCCCAATAAATCCTCCCTTCCCCCTCCCTTCTGTAGCAGCCACTCTCTAGGTCTGTTCATGCTTATTTGTAAGAGTCACATAAACTGAGTTATATAATATGTATCTTTTTGTGTCTGGCTTTCATTCAAAATAATGTTTTTGAGATTCATTCAGGTTGTTGCATGTATATAAATTCCATTTTCTTCTAACAAAACTGTACACTAGCAACCAAATTCACATTTATTTTTACTTTACAGCTGTGAGATTGAGTAATGCTTTTTTAGGAGTATTAATAGAGTTAATGACAACAACTCACATTTATGGAGTGCTAGCCCCCTTGCTGAGAGCTTTTCATGCATTATCTTACTGCATTCTGTGATGATCTGTTGAAATTAGTTCTCTGTGGCAGACGTATTGGGTGAAAGTCTTGACATCTGACGAAGGACTTGATGTTTGCCAGAAGAAATTATCTTGTGTTCTGAAATTCTGATTGTTTTCCTCTGGACTAAGCAATGTTTATTGTTGGTTTTGATAAGCTGAAATATGAACCAAGAAGAAAAATATAAAAGGCCAATGGGAAAGAGGCATTAGGTAGGGAAGAAAGTGCAGTGGCTCAGTTTAGATTCCCCTTACTTCTGTGGTTGACTGAAGGAGATTTGACTTTGGGTGGTGAACTCAATGCAGTATATAGATGATATATTATAGAATTGTACACGTGAACCCTATATAGTTTCATTAACTAATGTTACCCCCAATAAATTTAATAAAAAAGATTCTCCTTACACTGGCTGCAATGAAATAGCCTTTGTTTACATTAATGTGAAAAGTTGTTAAGCCTTTCAAAAATGCTTATAATAATGCAATACCCATCTTTCTGTTTTGAATTGTATCAGTCTAGAGTTTTTACGTGTAGATTTTGTTTTGCACTTAAATAATATCTACTATGTGCCAGATGCTGTCCTAATTGGTTTACATACATTAATTCTTACAACTCTGCAAAGTGTGAATGTTTTCTTTTGAATCTTTGTTTTGCACAGGGAGGTGCTGAGGCACTGAGAGGCTGAAAGAGTGACCACAGTCACACAGGTAGTGAGGGTGAAGCAGGGCTCTGTATCCAGGCGGGCTGGTCTCAGAGCCTATGTTTTTAACTCCTACGCGGTTTGCAACAATCCCCTGTCCCTAACGACACTCTACTTTTTCTTGATCCTGGTGGTGATGCTGGGTGAGTATTGGGAGGGTTAATAAGGATTGACAATATCCAAACAGATGTAGTGATTGGGACTTATTTTCATGACTTGTATAAAACATGAAATAGGTCTTGAAATTGTAGGGTTTTGTGTGTTTTGGGAGGGGAAAAGAGTATATTTAGGAAGGAACTATTTATAATTTGAAATCTGTGGCAGTAATAGAGTGAGTACTTGAAGCCTCAGCAAAGCTAATCGTGCAACCAATGTTGTATTCAAGCCTGTATGTATAGTGGATTGATGCGTCTCAAATATGTAGTTGTCTGTAGACCCTGGGGGTGAGAGACTCACCACATTTATTGCAGGGAAGCTCTCTGTGTGTATGTGTTTTCTTCGTCATTGGCAGTTGAAAGTATTATACCACGATGTGGGGTCGTTGTGCTCAGAAAGATGGGACACGTCTAAACTAGGTCCTTGAGTTTGGGAATTTAACATTTGGAATTCAGTTATTTCCGAGCACACAGAAAGTCCATGACATTTAGAGTTGTGGGGTTGTGAGAATTAAATAAAAATAGTGCATGTAGGAATTAGCTGTGAGAAGGCCAGAGTACAGATTCTAGTCATTTGGTTAGTGAGTGAACCTCGCAGTTTCCCACAAGTCTGTTTCATTTCGGATATTCATGGATTTGGGAAGGTCTCAGAATGCCTTCGTTTACCCTTCGAGGGGCCTGTTGCTCTCAGTCCTTTCCACGCCGGCCTGCAGGTCTCTTCCCTGGACTCAGGCCTTCGGAGCTCCTCCTGCCCCTTCGTCCTCTTTCACTTCTGTTCAGTTTTGAAAGATGAAGTTCCTGTATGTTTTATTCTCTAACTCCCCTCTCCTGGTGCTACCAGGCTGTTTATGGTTGTCACCTTTCTTAGCTGTGCGTTAAAGCATTCTGGATAGTATTTTGTCTTTTTATCACTGGGCTGTTAGCTCTTGTGTGTCTCCCTTCAACTCATGGTTAAGTTTAGTTTTTCATCGGCACTTTTTCTACCTTTGCTTTTTCATCTTAAAATACATTATTAATTTTCCCAAGAGAAGCCCAGATGTTTTTGCTGCTCGGCCTCCAGAGCCTCAGTTACTTCTTGATACAGTAGATAGCTCACTGCTTACTAATTTGGAACATTGTACTTTGTAAAAACTTCGAATGGGGTGATTATAATATACAGTTTTGAAGTCAGACTTCCATTTTGTTGTACTGTACTGTAATTTGAAAAAAATTACACATATTTCACAAAGATATCATATACCCTCTCTTTGGTCAATGTTGCTATAAATACACAATTCTTTAGTAAAGGAGTATGTTTTTCACATACTAACTCATAAAATGTGCTTCCTGAGCTTGGTTTAGGTAGAAGCCTTGTAATTCTTTGAATTTCATAAGGAGTCATTCTCATAAGACCTGCTCAGTGTGTACTGACTCGGTAAAATATACTAAACTATGTATTGTGGGGACAGAGCATCCTTATAAAGCACTCAGTCTTTTAAGACTTCAAAGGTGTGAAGCTAATGTGTTGGGCAAACCAAGTATAATTCCTTTTCTTAGAGTTCAGGTAAATATTTGAAGAAAAATTTTATATAGTATGCTTAACTCTTAATTTATCACATTAACCTTCATTAACCTTCATTTTTAATGCTCTTCCTCATGAAATGCAGGTATTAAAGAGATCCAAGAAGTGAGACAGAACCAGTAATGATGGCTGCTTTCACAGACCTAGAATTGAGCAGTGGGAGATTTACAGCCAGTATGAAGTGCCTGTAGTAAATGGTTAAAGTACAGTCTCCAGTTTTGCTATTATTTTACTTATCTGTGACTTATAATAAATATCTTGAAATTGCAGGTTTTGCCTTTTGCAATAAAATACATCAGTAAATAATGTCGCAACCTTTAACACCCTAGTTTTTGGCCTGGAAATTCATGGTAATATTTAAAACGTACTTAGCTTTTACTGTGTGCCAGGCATTTTTCAGAGCACTGTACATATATTAACTTCATGTTAAGGATTATGCATGGTTTTCAAAAATGAATGCTAAGTCTTTCTTGAAAAATACAACAAAGCTTACTTGCGTGCCCTAGGTTTGGAAAGCCCAGCCGCCCCCACCCTTTTAAAACATGTGCATTCAGATATACAAAATATATTTTGAAAAATTGACATATAGAAAATGAATTGCTTTTTGGGAAGGAAGGATTTTCTTCACGTATCTAACCCATAAAATACTTTGATTGTTTTTTCATTAAGACATTTTACAGAGACATGTTCATATATATTAATTCTAACATATTGCTTAACTATTCAGCATATCTATGAGACATAATGCTATGTGCTGAGGGAAATACTTTAAAAAATGAAAAGATTTGGTTTTTGTCTTTATTTTTTTAGTTATCTCAAATGGCAAATAAGGACAATCCCAGTGTAAGATGAGGCCCGTTTTCCCACTGAGAAGATTAAATAAGTGTTTTGATGAGCTGTTATATATAAACTTTATGAATGAAGATGAAATTGTCAAATAGGCTTATGTTTAATTAAGTTATACATACATATTTAAAATTGCATTCTATGAAATAATTTGAAAATAATTATTTTCTCCCCTAGCTTTTCCTAAAGTAATTTTATTTAAACTCTTCAAGGGCATCTCCAACACAAAGTTTTTTCTCTCTCTAGAATCACTTTTTTTTTTTTTCCAAACAAAAACGTGTATTTGAATGTTCGTAGCAACACTATTCATTCACAAGAGCCAAAAAGTGGAAACAACCATCAATTGATCAATGGGTAAATACAATGTGGTCTATCCATACAACGGAATATTATTCAGCCATATAAAGGAATAGGGTACTGATACATACTACATGAGTGAACCTTGAAAACATGCCAAGTGAAAGAAGGCAGTAGAATCACTTTTTAAGTTGACCAACACAGTTTTCTAGACTTTACGTCTACTTGATTTGTTTGAAATCCAACATATTTTAAATCTATGATGTCCCTGGAAATTTTCTCCCAGGTGCCCGTTCTTATAATTAAAGAGCAGTTGGTTTTGTCTTTCCTCCTGTGGAAGCATTTATGTTGATCTGTACAGTGTAACCACTTATTACCGTGTTTCCCCAAAAATAAGACCTAGCCGGACTGTCAGCTCTAATGCGTCTTTTGGAGCAAAAATTAATGTAAGACCCGGTCTTATATACTATAATATATAACATGATATGATATGATACGATGCGATACATAGTATAGTATAATATATAATATAGTATATAATATAATACTGGGTCTTATATTAATTTTTGCTCCAAAAGACGCATTACAGCTAATTGTCCGGCTAGGTCTTATTTTCGGGGAAACAGGGTATAATGCTTATAAAAATTAATCTTTGAAAGGCTTGTTTACAGTGATATCCAACACTTGCTAGTGTGAGGTTGTACTCCTGCGAGTTATATCAGGATGACATCTCCTTGCTGCTGTTTTTGCTGATTTCCAGTGACTGATTCAGGTGACTTCTCCAGACTTCCAGAGATGCCTGCTGCTCAGGGGAATGTCTTTTCCAAATGATACTCTGTTACTCAGAATAAGGGAGTGGGGACAGTAAGAGCTCCGGGTAATAAGAAAGACTTTATTAGAAATACAAAACAATTCCCTCTTTTCCAAGAGATATTTTTTTGGTGAAGAGTAAACTATGCTTAACATTTGGGCATTTGTTTAGTAGCTGGCTGACACCTCTTGGAAAGAGTAGATAGGTTTTATTTTAGCCCACTTTTTTCTTGCTATACTGTCACCATTGCATACTGTTTTTCCTTGCCATGGATTTAGCCTTTTTTTTTTGTAATCATTTTTCTTTGTTTTCACATTTCTCTGTTTCATATTACCTTGTTAGATTTGTTTTCCTCCTTTAGTTAAATGAAGAACATTTGTCACGATTGATGTATTCAGTATTATAAATATCTGTAACTCTTATTTTGGGTGTGAGAATAATGTTCTGATGGTTAAGATCCTACCAAATTAACTTCCAGTACATATTGATGTATTTCAGGAATGAAATGTTCCTGTGCTCTTTGCTTGCAGAGTAAAACTTTAATGTTTGACATCAGACCTGTGCAAGGTGGAAAGACAAAATACACTCCTAAAATATTTGCATGATAATCTGAAGAACAAACATTTAGTGGGAATGGTGGTAGAATTTTTCCAGGGCCAACATTTGACTTGAATACTCTGGGAGAACATATATATATATATATATTTTTAACGGATGGCAAGTGGCACAGTTGAAAAACAGGTTTTTATAATGGAAGTGCTAAGAATCTTAGCTATAGTGGTGTGACTGGTATTGTTACAATAGATATAATAGATGTATTGCATTATCTTATCTAATCAAACACTTTTATTAGTAAGAGCTCCACCCTCCAATTAGTTTCAGCATGCTAGTTGCAGAGAATGATTCCTCTCCACAATTTTAGCTACTCACAACATTTTTGAGAGACTAAGAATTTTTTTTGTCTGTGTCTATGAGTTTTTGCAGACAATAGTTTAGTGGTTACCAGAGGGTAAGGGGGGGTGGTGGTAAATGAGGGTAAAGGGGATCAAATATATGGTGATGGAAGGAGAACTGACTATGCATGGTGAACACCCAATGGGATTTATAGATGATGTAATACAGAATTGTACACCTGAAATCTATGTAAATTTACTAACAATTGTCACCCCAATAAACTTAATTAAAAAACAAAACAAAACAAAACAAAACCAGGAGTAGCCCGCAAAAAAAAAAAAAAAAGAATTTTTTTATCTTTGTCAAGTTTTAACAGCTTTAGTAAGTCTAAATTTATTTTATGAAAAATACTACTTTAAACTAGGAAAGTAACTATAGGAAACAGCCCAGATGTATTCCAGATTAGAGGATATGACTTTGCCTCTTTAATGAACATCAGTAATGTCTGCTGGCTCCCCCTGCCACCCCTTCCCCTAATGTTTCTGCTTATATTTCACATTTGATTTGTTTTCAATATCCTTACTCTTAGGGGCTCAGGAAATTGAATTACATTTTATATATTTAATTTCCAATCTCATTCTTATTTTACGAATCTGTACAATTTCTTAAGACTTTTTATAACTAGAGGTCTGTAGTGTCTATGAGTTTGTGAGGGTAGGAGGGAAATACCTACCACATAGGAGTGGGGTTTGCTTCCAGTGGGGAAGGCATTCTGTAGTGTGCTTAAAGGCAAAGGGACTCAATTCAGTCAGAGACACAGTAGAGCCCATTGGTCTGTTCTGAATCAACAGACCAAGTGTTCTCTTGGTCAGTCAGAATCTAGTACAGAGTTGCTAGTTGGGGATTTTCATCCAACAGGAAGGAAGTACTTTTTGTACAAGGAAGTTGGACACAACACTTCCACCTCCATCTGAGTGTGTGTTTGTGTGTGTGTGTGTGGGGCAGGGAGTGGGAGTAGGGGGCAGGCATGCGGTTGATGATAGCTCTGACCCCTTTGCTCCTGTGAAATGTTGAGTGTTCACAGTACAGAACTGACTGGTAAGTCTTGCACAAGTTAAGGCTGAAGCTGAGGTCCCTGGGTGGCTGGGTGGTTCTAAGAATGTATTTGTTTATTCATTTGTTCAGTAGGACTCTTGAATAATTTAATGTGTGCCAGCTTGCTGGTACTGGGATTACAAAGATGACTAAAACAGTGCATGCCTCTGAAAAGGGGTGAATCTAGTGAAGCATACAGCTATTTAGAACCATCAGAAGAGACTGTGCACATCCCTCATACGAAATCTACCTGCCTGCATGAGTTTGCTTCTTGTATGTGCTCTAGGATACCTTCACTGCACTCGAGCACTGGTCTGTGTTCCCATCTGAGGCCAACTTGACCTCTGTGCACTCAGCCCTCCTCACCTGCTGGAGGACATCGCTCCTGCAGTTTTCTCCTTTCTCTTGGATTATTTTCCTCCTTTCTCTTGGATTATTTTCCTCCTTTACTGGATCATTCCTATCATCAAACATGCTATGATATATCCTGTCTTAAAATAATCTCCTTCCTTAATACTATATTCTCTCCAGCTATTCGTTTCTTTCTTCTTTTTGTAGCAGAAGTCTTTGTAGGCAGTTGTTTATACTTGCTGCTTCCCCTCCTGTCTATTTTACTCTGGTCAGGCATCGGGGTAACGTGCTCTTGTCAGATTCACCAGTGACCTCTGTATGGCCAAATGCAGCTGTCACTTCTGAGTCCTCAGTCTTTCTGTATTTGTTAGCATTTGACACAGCTGACCACTCTTTCCTTCATGAAATACTTTCACTGGGCTTCCTACTAGATACCACTCTCTCTTGGTTATTAGTTCTTTCCCCATTTCATTGGCTGTTCTTCAGTCATCTTCGTTGGTTCCTCCTCGTATTATATCTAAATGTTGGATGTAATACTTCTGTGTTTTACTTCAGCACTCATTTGGAATTTTATGGTGCTTTATAAGTTTTAAGTACTCTTCTATATATTGACACTTCCCAAATATATATTTCCAAATCTCATCTCTGCTTTGAACCCTGGACTCTTTGCCTATATATTAATATTATCTGAATTTGGATCTTTAATAGACATGTCTGTTTCATGTGTCTAACCCTCCTGGTCTCCCTCACAAATCTCCTCTGTACTTTTCCTATCTCAGCAAAAGGAATCTGTGTTTTTTCTTGTTGTTTGGGCCCAAAATTTTGGAATCAGGGATAATTACTCTTGTTTTCACATCCCACATTGAATCTGTCTGCAAATCTTGGCTCTACCTTTAAAACATATCCAGAGTCCTGCCATTTTTTAAAATCATTTCTATTTAGGCTACCACCTTGGTCTAAGCCAGCATCATCTTGCCTAAATTATAATAACTGCCTGATTCATCTCTCTGGTTCTCTCGGACCCCCTGTTCCCTCCCCCCAACCACCCCTCCCCCTGCAATGATGGAAATGTTCTGTGTTTTTTTTTTTTTTGAAAAATTTTTTTTTAATTAAATTTATTGGGGTGACAATTGTTAGTAAAATTACATAGATTTCAGGTGTACAATTCTGTATTACATCATCTATAAACACTGTCTAATATGGTAGCCATTGGCCACGTGTGGCTCTTAAGCACTTGAAATCTGGTTAGTGCAACTGAGGCACTGAATTTTAAATTTTAATTTAAATCAGTTCATGTGTAAATAGCCACATTAATGAAAGCCAGAGTTTTCATCATGACTTGTGAGGGTTAGAGAAGCTGAACCCCTCTTACTTCTCTGACTTCACCTTCTACTACCACTGTCACCCAATTTTCTTGCTGTTCTTTGAACAAACCAAGCATGTGCTCACAGTTGTTTTTCCCTTGGCCTGGGATGCTCTTCCAGATACCCACTTGTTGCCTTCCCTCATTTCACGTCTTTGCTTAAATGTTATAAGTTCTTCTCTGACCACCCTATATAAAATAGCATCCTTCCCTCACTCTCCGTCTCTGACCTTTTTTTCCTTTGAGTAATTATCTCTGCCTGATGTATTAAAATTTGTTCATGATCTGTTTCTTCCCCAGTGGAATGTAAGTTCTCTGAGAGCCTCATGTGTTGATACTGTTGTATCACCCAGAGCTTAGAACACTTACCAGCCTACAGTAGGCACTCAGTAAATATTTAGTTAGTGAACAGTAATTGGAGTCCAGGTGATAATACTCTTATTGGCATATGAATGAAGATTTCTTATATTACAGAGGAAATTAGGAACGACTTCAACCTCAGGACTTGGAAAGCTTCGTAGAGGCAATGCAGTTTGAATTAGGTTTTAAAGAATAAATAGAAATTTGTTTAATTTTAGTAGGAAATTAAAATCATGGTCTAACTTGTAGTTCCCCTTGTTTTAAAGAATTTAGGTGACACAAATGTGTATATGAGTCCTGTTATGTGGTGGACACTGCTGGGCCTTGGTGATTCAAAAATGAATAAGATTAATAAGGTGTTTTTCCTTCCTTCCGAGAACTCAGTGCATATGATAATATTGTAGTATCCAATATTGGAAATAGAGTAAAGTAATGAAAAGTTTAAGTTAAGCTTTATTTTTGTTAACATTTTATATGGTGTATTTAATTATTTAACAATTAAGAGAAAAGCTGTCTATTTGATTCCATCAGCACCTATATGACCATTCCTTCTAGCAGTTGATGTACAGCAAGCTGTTGTTGATAGGGATCAAATTTTTTCCCCACCTCCCTCCTCTTTTTCTCATTATAGGATGGGAGTTCTATAGCTGAGACAATAAAATACTATACAATAAAATACTATAGCTGAGACAATAAAATACATCAATTGTCTACAAACTTTCAAAAATTGCAAATTTTATATATCGAGATATTTATTTCAAAAAAGAAGCACTAACTAGGTTTATATGATAATCTTGAACTGCTACAGAACAGATACTATGTGAATACTTGATGAATTTAATGCCTGTTAAAATCCAGTAATAAATTGAGACTGTGCCTTAGTTCCCCTTTCATAACAGTTTGTGGTTCATTTAGGTATTCTGGGTGATGAACGGGCTTTTCAAAAACCCTCTTTCTTTTCTACAACCCAGAGTATATTCTTCAAAGCTTCCTTCTACATCCCCTGGTCACCCAAGAAAATTCATCTTTCCTTGTAGCTGCCTATGTTACTCTTGTTTCTTTGAGCCCACCTTTGAATTTAGGACTTGTAAAATTATAAACGTTTGTAAATGTTTGATCTCTATGTCCATGGAACAGCTTTAAAAATCTTTAATCTCTGAGATGAGGCAGTCAAGAGTAAGGCATCTTCGATTACAGAATCTCTTTGAAGTTTTCTTTCTATTTCAGTTTTTCCCTCTAGCACTCCTACTTTCAGTGGCTCTGAGGTGGGTTTTCTTAATAAATCCCCCCCCCCCCCCCCTTTTGCTTAGGTCTGCTTGGCAGTCTTTCAAAAGTTTGGAGGCAACATTAGTGAAATTATACTTTGGTTGAACTTTATTGTTTTAAACTTGCTTCTCTACTAAGGTGGATGCTTGGGGTAGAAAGAGATACTTTAAAAAAATATTTTCATCTATTTTACATTTTTATTGCTGCTTCTGTTGTAGATATCATAGTCCTAGAATGAGCTGTTATTTTCCTTGACTAGACTGGAAAGCTCAAATTAATCAAGCTGTCTTGCGTCTAGGTTAGCTGCTATCTATTTTTGTTTCATAGGATTCTGTACATGTTCTATTTTATGAAATGAAAACATTGAAATCTTGTAATGTGGGATTTTCTTTTGTGGTTTTACATGAATCAAAGCCTTGGTCCAGGCAATAATATTAAATATCTTACTAGAAGATATCTTGTTATTTTTGTCTTTAGGTAGCCCTGTGTGAAATTACTAGTGGTCTTTTTGTGTCTGTGTATATCTACCGTGCTACACTAAGAAATTTGCTTACATTTTGTGACCAGATTCATGTCTTATGAATGTTCAGGCTAGATAGCATTAATCAGAGCCATTAAAATGTATGTATCGGGGGTGGCTGGTTAGCTCAGTTGATTAGAGCACGGTGCTCTTAACAAGGTTGCCAGTTCGATCCCCACATGGGCCACTGTGAGCTGTGCCCTCCACAAGTAGATTGAAACAACTACTTGACTTAGAGCTGATGGGTCCTGGAAAAACACCTAAAATAAATAAAAAAGAAAAAAATGTATGTATCGTAATATCTTATATGATGGGTTTGCTTCTGTTTTCGCCTTTATACTTAATATTCTATGGGTGCGTGCAATCTGTTTGATTTTAGATGTAATTGATACTCTTACTGAAAACCAATGACATTGAAAGGCTTAACTTTGTAAGTAGTGTTTTTATTTCTCTAATTTTGTAATTAATAATTATTGTTTCTCAAGTTTCCTCTGGTGGGTATTCTCATGGAACATTCTAGGATCCTATAGTGCTTTTTGTTTGATTAGAAAGTTATTCATTACTTGCCTCTCAGTTCTTTAGGAAAGTGTAGGGTCTCCTAATTTACATTAGTGAGATTGAATTTCAGAAAAAGAATATACCACAAAAAATACTTTCTTAATTACTTTATTAGGTAGTTTTTCTCTTATTTAGATGAAATATTAAGAATGAAGTTCATTGACTATAGAATTGTATTGCTGTATTTTAGGCATTAAAGAGGTGATACAGGAAAGAAAGCAGGTAAGAAGAATGTGTGTGATGGACCTAGGTTGTGTGTAAATCCAAGGGCCTCTTTTTTACTTGCCCTGTGACCTTGAGTAAGTTGTTTATCCTCTATACTCAGTTTTCTCATCTGTAAAATAGGATAATAGTACCTATTCCATATGGTTGTTATGAATAATAAATAAATTTAAAATATTTAGGACATTTAGAAGTGCTTAGAAGTGTATTGAGAAGAAAAACTCAATAGTATTAGGCAACTGCTACTATTATTACGTTATTGTTCTTAGTAGTATCAACAGGTAGGCCTGTGTTGGGATTCTTCCTTTGTCATTTAATAGTTATGGGACTTTCCCAGCTTGCTTTATTTTGAATCTGAGTTTTCATCTTTAAAATGAAGATTATATTATGTTGTACCTAATAAAGTCATCATGAGGATTGGAGAGGGAAAACGTAAATGACCCTACTATGGGCAGAGTAGGGGCACCATAGTTTTTTATCGTAATTGTAGTTTTATGTTTTTCCTTCCTGAAAACCCCGCCTGATACCCATATTTTCCCTTAATCTATTGTAATATTTAACTGTGTACTGCTAAATGGATCTACAGAGAGTTTTTAAAAGGAGGAACTCCTTTGGAATTCAGGGTTTTAGACACAATTGAAATAAATCTCTTAATTGCAGGCTGTGAGAGAAGCATGGTGGGATCACTAAGTTTCCACCACTGAGCATTCAAAATGGATGTGAGTGCTCAGCCAAGATTTTCTCCCTCCTCTGTCTCTGATCTATCATTCCCTCCTCTCTGTCCATTACTATCTGTTAACCATTTGTTAGGGTGGCTGAAGTGATGGTGCAGACACAGGATTCCCATCCCTTTGTTTTAGAGTGATGGCATGGGTGCCACAAAAAGCTGCAAAGACATAAAGCATTAAAAGGTTCAAAGGCACTGTTAGAAAGACGAAGTTGCATTTTCCTAAATTCTTCTATTTGTAATGATTATAGTTACAAAAAGCATTGAAATCTTTTGGAATCTAGGGAGGGCGGTGGAGTGGGCCAGTTTTGTATCACAATTTGCCTTAGCTAATGTCCCCCACAGATTTTCTTTTCCCCAGAAGGCAAAATTGTTTCTAAACTGAAACCTCAGCTTACTGAGCTGAATATTGATTTTGAGGGCCGCATAGTGATGACTGAAAAATAGATTACAGCCATTTTTGAAGAGAGAATGCATTTGAACTTTTACATTGCGTATGCCATGTGCCACATGTCTGATACGTCTTGCTAAAGCAATTCATTAATGACATGACCTCCTGTCATGAGCCTAGACACATGTTTTAAATTCATAAATGGTGGCCTACTGAGAAATGTCTGTTGTGCTCATTAAAATATACACATGAAACTAGAATCAAATTAAACATTTCAAATAGTTAATTTTATCTACTCTTAATAATTAGTTTTTGGCACTGAGAATAAAGGTAATTAAAATAGATTTGCTACATGCTATAAGATTTCTGTTTCAGGAAGATGAAAGGGGACATTTATTTTTCATATACTTAAACATTGGCATTTTTGCTTTTATTCTCTGGGAGTTTTATAACAAAAGAACTTACTGAGTTTTTTTTTTAATTACAAAACTATAATTATAAAATATCTTTAATGCTTTTTAGTCTACCTGAATGTAATTGCAGTCTGTTGGTATGTTAAAATTCCATCTTTAACTTCTGCAGTTAATAAAAAAGTATTTTCTGCTACTGTGGTGTATTGTCACATTATTTTATTTACATTTTTATTAATTGAATCTTTACAATGGGTTATATTGTTACATGGTTTAAAATACCTAAATATAAAAAGATTTACAGGCAAAAGTTTGTTTCTACCTGAATTCCTTATTTTCTCAGTTCTCATATCCTCTTCAGATTAAAGAAACCTGTTTCTTGTGTGTCCTTCCATAAAAATGCAAACAAATACAAATACATATCTTTATTTTTTCCCTATTATCACATTTTTAAAAAGTAGAAATCCAGAGATGCAAGCTAATAGATAATAAAGATTAAATGTTAAATAACTTGGGAAGAACAAAGTCACAATATTTTGGAAATCAGTTCATTTAATTATGTATCCCTTCCTACCTCTCCTATTAGTTCATGTTGAGTGTACGTACACGTTTGCTTCTTCAGAATAGAGAGTTCCTGGAGGAGACCTACCCTTTCTGGAACTGTTTCTGTTTGACCCATCCTATGCAAACTTACTCAGTCATGCAAACACTGGGTGCTTTATACAAATATTGCCACCTGTATTTTTTATTTGTGTTTCTCAAAGGAGTTTTTGGTAAAAATTTGCATAATGACATGGCTTATTTGGCTTTGTATATTTTTAAGAGTTCAAATGCTGTGGATATGAAAGATTATAGTGTGTACCAAATAAAAAGGTGCTGTGACAGGCAACGTTCTCAGGATAACTCTGTCTTAGGTATTTAAGTCTAATTTGCATATTGAATCTAGACCTATGATTATTAACCCACCTCCATTTACAGTTGATGAAAATTTGCATAAAATTGGTCTTCTTGATAGCTTGAGGTACATATAGTGAGCAAACTGTTAACTCCTTAGGTAGCATGTGTGACTCTGACTGACTGTCATGATGAAAAACTAATCTAAGCACATTCGGTATACTGATCATTTCTATAAATTAGCTGTGGTATCATGTCAAAATGTCAGAACATGTCTGACAGTTTGCCTTTTCACACTGGAAATGGTGGATGGAATGTTTCAAATCCTAGCAGATGTGCTGTATCAAATCTTCTACATATGAATCTCATTTTTCCTAGGCAGATCATTCACCGGGGGACTGTGGCTTGTGATTTTCTAATTTTGAAAAAAATTACACTAATTTTATTCACTTTATGTTGGTTCTTGCTTTATTTTTGGCATTCACTGACAATTTCCCAATCATCTGGTATTTTGTTTTCTTATTTGTTGTTTGGAGAAGGTAATTTTTTTTGTTAAGTATTGTGTGGGTGTATGCAGTGTAATGGTTTACTG